>NC_133386.1:123321865-123559365 GCF_047511655.1 Castor canadensis
ACTATATCCACACAGATGAAATCAGATGCTTTCTATTTGAAATTTATACATTCAGTTTGCTTTGTTCCTGGATTTGTTGGCATAAATGTTTTCTAAAATCTGACTCAAAATAGGTCAACATTTATAACTGGGATGGTTTGACCTGAGGAAAACAAAGTCAAGAGGTTCCTGTTCACATAAGAGCCTTTCCCTTTTCCTCTGAGTTCAGCAGTAGGAGACTGTGGCTGGGTTTCGCACAATGAAATTGCTTCTCAACACCCTTCTTCCGCCCTCCAAGCCCTCTCTCTTACTTAATTGGTGCTCTCAGTGCACCTGCAGATACTGGCATTTTGCTACCAGCTGCCTGTGCTCATCTGAGAGTCCCCAGCCCTTCAGTGATTGGGTCGTTTGAAGGCGGATAAACTTTGTATAGAAAGCTTTTATTTAATCCCTCTTCCTTGGAGTCTTGTATTTTCAGCAACTGTTACAGAAAAGTAGTTGTTTCTTCCCAAAGCTTACAGTACTTGCTTTTGTAATTCGTGAGTTGAAGCCAAACATTTAGCCCATGATACTTAAGCTTTTCTATTGGTGCTTGTCTCTAAACAGAGAATTTATAGGCGCAATAGGGAAAACAGCATTTTACGGCAGGGGATGTATGTTTAAGAATCCCAGCCTCACAAGTATAGGAAAATAGGCTGGAAGAATGGGGATAGCCCTAAGAAGATCAAGCAAGAAGGTAAGATTCACCTGAATTCTTCTAGTTGGTCACAATATTGACACACATTCTAAATTTGATGTCTTCAAGTTTTTTCTCTCTGCTCCTGTTCCTGCTCACTTACCACATATGGTCTCCTCTCTGTTTCTTGAATTCCCAAACCTTGCTTTTCTGTCATAAATGCTCTTTTCCCACCTTCTCCAATACAACTTCTAGTCTTCCTTAGACCTCAGGTTCCATGTTACTTAAGTATTCTCAGAGACCCCACCACAAGTTTCCTGACTAATGGTGTTCAGGAGCTGTGGATCTCTACATTGTGACAAAGAGAAAACTAGGGTTTAGAAACTGGCACTGCTTATTTATAACAAAACTGATGGCAGCTCTGTGAGTAGAATCTACGTTCACAGGACTCTAATGATCATGTGGTCTTTTCTATACAATCTGACCTGCCAGAAGGGGAGTCTGAGATCAGAGAAATAGAGCAGATGGCCAGCTGCCAGTTTGACTGCTGAGTCTCCAAGTTCTCTGACTATCATTAGATTGGTCCTAAGTCTGGGCTGGGGCTGAAGCTGCAGAGCCTTGTCTCAAAGCCCCAGTCATAGGTATAAAGGGACTTGTGGGGCAGGGTTTGTCCTCTAATGACAGAACTTTTGCGAATCTCCCAGGGCTGTTGACCTCTGTCTCCACCAGCAACCCCATTTGAAGGTTAAACCACATGGGCAAGCCATGGAGGAGGACTGAGCTCCCTTCTCTTTGGGACTTCCCTTCAGGACCCTTCTTCTGGCAGCTGCCACACAGAGCCCTGGTGGAGAGAGACTCAAATCTCACAACATGTCTCTGAAGTCAACAGACAAGCTTCAAGTGGAATCACCAAGAGGTGAAGTGACTTCCTCAGTGTTACATAGCCAGAAGGTGTCCATGCTTGGACAGGAGTTCCAGCCTCCTGACTGTGTTCAGTGCATTCTGCTCTGTGCCACACTGTCTTGAAAGCAGAAGGGGAAATGCCTTTCTCAGTCTGCCTGCTTGACTGGGATTTGACACTAGCTTAGCAACATGAATGAACCAGTCTTCCCTGCACAGGGTACCCTCCTGGAGACTATCAAAACAGAATCTTAGTCCTTCTCAGCTTTGACCAATCTCTGAAGTCTGACTGCCTGGCTTCAAATCTTAGTTTATTTGCTTGCTGGCTGTGTGATTTTGGGCATATTTCTTAACTTTTCTATGTCTCAGTTTCATATTAATAAGTAAAAGTAATAGTAACAATAATAATGTCTATCCCTGTCATCTAGGACTGTAGTGGGAATTAAATGAGTTAATTCCATGATCTATACAGAATAGCACCTGACATATATTTAGTAGTAGTTATCAGTTTTGTGCCATCTCATAAATACAGCTAATTTACTGAGTTCATCCTATACAGTCTTCATTATCAGTTAAGCTTTCTCTGGAGAATGGATTTGAGGATTCCCATCCATATATACTATAACATATAGATAATTTTCTATATATTGTAAAAAGTTGATAAAAGACTCTGCTACCTTTTGGTTGGGCTTTTCTCAAACTCTCATTTTCTATTTTAGTTAATTTGCTGAAATAATTGACATGCCACAATATCCAGAATTACTAAGCTTGACTCTTCTTCAAGAAATCAGCCCAGTTCTTCTCTGGTAATCAAATCCACTGTTCTGATAGCTCCCCTTACCTGTCACAGAAATCACCTTTCATGTCATTTTATAATAGCAATATTTTTTAAAAAGTTAGCAATGAGGACAGACCTAAGGATCAGCAAGGGTAAAAGAATAGGGCTCTTCTGTATGGTTATAATTTTCCACACTGCTCCACAAGTGAGCAGCAAGAATTGTGGCATCTTAATCACAGCAGGGGCATGCCTTTAATTGCCCTGCCTAACCAGGAATCTAAAACAGTGAAGTGGAGTGATTGCTAACTGCAGATGGATAATCTCATCTACAGTTTCTCACCTGCAGAGATCTAAGGCATTAATTGAAAATATTTAAAGGTGATGGTTGAGAGGAGCAGCATCTTCTCTTCTCTGTGTGCTAAAGTTTTATTCTACAATTAAGAGACCATGGAATCACTATGCACATAAAACTACAAGTTCAAACACTCAAACCAGAACCCCTCACTGCCTATGGTGTACCACTGTATAGTCTACATTTTGAAATCATAAACCAATAGTGCTTCAAGCAGCTAGATGGATCTGGTTTAGTAGGTTTGTGGCCTTCATTAAGTCACCTAGTCTGTTTGAACTTTGATTTGTCCATCTGCAAATTTCCTGCTTTATGGGAATTTTTTATGAGACAAAAATATGTTAAATCACCTAGGACAGACATGGGTGTGTTTTCCAATATCCAGATTGGGGAGGGGAGCAGACAGTGTGAAGTGATCCTCAGGGCAATCACTGCTTTCCAATATCATTATTAAATACATCTCTCAAATTGGCTTTTATATTTTATGAAAATTGAGGTTCTGGCAACTATGCAAAGTAAGTTAAATAGAAGTGAACTCATTCTAAAAAAAACCCAAAATAAACTCATATAATTTGAGAAGCAGTTTGGCTCTGATGGATAGTTATGGATCTCTTGGCCACTGCATCTCAGGGTCCGACCAGTGCCTGGCATAAAATACATACTTGATAAATATTTGTTGAATAAATTAATGAAGGAGATACATATATCAATTGGAAAATTTTAAAGGTGACACAGTGACCGGCATCTACTTTTCTCCATGTGCTCAACTTGGGTTCTTTCATTGGAAAAGTCATAGAGTAAGGATCATGTTTACAACCACTAAAAGACAACTGACCTGCAAAGTGAATGTTCCTTTCAATGATAGCTGGCAAATACAGCTCTAGTATTTGCTTGTATTCTGTGGAGAGGATAATTCTGTCCAAAGTCACATGGTTAGGAAATAGCAGAGCAGAAATCTAAATCTATGTATATCTGGCTCCAAGCCAATGTTTATTTCATTGCATCAGATTAGTTGCATTTTTAGGTAATTACATAAGAGATAAATAAAATAAGTATAAGAAATAAGGATAGATAAGTAAAAATCTTTCTAACTAGGAAAGATTTTTAACTGAAGAAATGCCAGCCTCCCCACTCTCCAGTTTAAATGAATTCCAACACCAGTTTCAATAATAAAAGAGTGTCTCTTCTGAGAGGACCAGCACATTAGGGACCTTAGAATTGAGGAGGCCAGGTGTGGGTTAGTTCAAAAGATAAGAATTGACTTTGAAAGAAGTGATCATTCAGACCCATATTTTGTACCCCTTAGTGCACAGGCAAATTGATACGGTCTCTTTGTGGCGAAGAATTTGTTCAGCAAGAAGCAAAGTTGTCTCATGGTCAAAGGGACAGATGGAAGTGGTGGAAGCAGCTTTGAGAAACAACTTTAAAGATGATTGGGCTGTTCTGTGTAGGGAAAGTCTGGTGAGGAGGAGTAAGGAGGCTGACCATAGTTTGCACAGGGGTAATTACCATATGCTGGAAGAGAGAGACCAAGGGATACTTTTACTCACATGCAAACGTAAGTGAAGAGTTGGAAATGGCTCTCAGATTGCTTATTTAGAAACCTGATAACCTATTGTTATTGGACAACCAAGCTGTGTTCATGTATAGCACCACTGCCTGGCTCAATAAGACAGCTCAATTATATGTGCCGCTCAATTATAAGGCAGAAACTTTGTATGTACTCTTCTGCTCTCTGACATTAAGTATTGTTTCATGGATAAATAGTCCCAAACCCAATAATTTAGCTTTGTCATGAGAATCTAGGATCTAGTTCAAATCTTGGTTCTGCTACTTACTGTATTTATAACTGGGTCTACATTTCCTCATCTATGAAGTAAGGATCCCAGTCACAGTACCTGATGGACTAAATCTGATAAGTAAATAACTTTAACATATGAGAAGCATTTAGAACAGGCTGGCACACAGAGTTAACTATGAATAAATGTCATCTACTATAGGAAGCACTGCATTTCCTTCATCCTCAAATTATCTGTGACTGACTACAACTCTGGGCAATCTTCCTGAGATCTCTCTCTTCTCACATCAATAACCATATTATTTTTTCACCTTTCCATTCTTGCTCATAACCTTAGAAATATACATCTACTCTCTATTGCATTTTGGGACTTAAAATATTGAGAATATTAAGAAACTATCCAAACTTTCTTGGAAAATTCCAGCTGGAATCAGACACAATCCATGAAAACCACCAAATTTTGACATCAGAACTTCTATATATTCACTGGCTTTCACGGATATATCTCATTAACTTTCTTTCCTCCAACATCATCCCTTGAGAACAAAAAAGTATTTTTTGGCAGTATTGGGGTTTGAACAGGGTCTTGAGCTTGCTAGGCAAGTGCTCTACTGCTTGAGCTGCACCCCCTTGGCTTTAGTTAGGCTTTCAGATAAGGTCTTAAGCTTTTCCCCAGGCTGTTCTTGGACTACTATCCTTTTTTTTAAAAAAAACTTTTATTCATATGTGCATACGATGTTTGGGTCATTTCTTCCCCCATCCCCCCACCCCCTCTCTTACCCCCCCTTACCCCTTGCTACCTAGCAGAAACTATTTTGCCCTTATCTCTAATTTTGTTGAAGAGAGAGTATGAGCAATAATAGGAAAGTCCAAGGGTTTTTGGTAGTTGAGATAAGGATAGCTATACAGGGAGTTGACTTGCATTGATTTCCTGTACATGTGTGTTACCTGCTAAGTTAATTTTTCTCGAACTAACCTTTTCTCTATTTCCTGGTCTCCTTCTCCTGTTGGCCTCACTTGCTATCTGCTTTAGTTTCTCTGTGTTGAGGGCAACAAATGCTTCTAGTTTTTTGGGTGTCTTAACCATCCTCATACCTTCCTTGTGTGTTGAACTACTATCCTTTAAAACTCTACTTCCTATACCCAGCAATTGAGATAGGGACTCTGTAACCTTTTGCCTTGGCTGGCCTCTAACCACAATCCTCTTATCTCTGCCTCCCAAGTATCTGTGATAACAAGCATGAGTTGCTACACCTGGCCAGTGTTAAGTATAAGAAATCCTGTTTCTTATACAACTCTATTGCTCTTTATCCACTTTATCTAATAATTATTATTTGATTGCTTCATAATTTTCCATTGCAAATGCACAACTGCTAAGCTCTATTTGAAGACAATACATCACTGTGGGCTCTCCTGCAAGCTTAAATGCCATTTCTAACATCTTTCCTATGAAAATATGGGTTTTATCCTAAACACTTGACTCAAATAGGAACTTTTGTGCATGTAGGCTCATATGTTATGTAGCATACATTATCTTATTTAGCACTTTGAGCAGTTATTTCCATATAACCAATTAAAAGTCAAAGGTTTAGAAATTTAAGTAACTCACCCCAGACATGTGGCTAGCAGGACAGAAGAAGGAACTAGAATCCATTTCTGTTTGTTTCTAGTTCCAAAAGATCTTCACTACCCTACCCGCTTCCTGCCACTCAGTCCACCTATTCAATCAGGTCATATTTACAAACGAGAAGCAGGCATCATTGAGTTATGATGATGATGATGATGATGATGATGGTGATGGAAGTTACAGAATCTTCTGGGCTAAGTATGTGCTAGACATTATTTTAAGTACATAAGCTTCTCAGTGTTATGACAGATAGATTGGACTAGAACTCATCCACAAATGTAGAAAATGAAGCTCCTAGAACAGAAGAACTTGTAGAAAAATGGTAGGATTCAAATTCAAATTCAGTTATGATTGGTCCCAAATTCTTGCTCTTTACCACTTCCATAGACTACAATAGCTGACTGTGACGCACACCTCCCAGCCATGGTACCTTGGGATGCCATGGGTACATTAGACTAAAATAGGCTGACTCTGTTGCTCCCCAGGAGAAAAGTCAGACACGAGCAGAAAAGATGTGCAGGTCACTACTTTACACATGATGTGCAAACCCTTGTAAACAGATGATGTTGTCAAGTCTCAGAGAAAAGAACAGAAAATCAGCAATGCAGCCCTGGGTTGGCTCTCCCCATCTGGTTGTGGACAGAGGAAGAAGTGATTAGAGGACAGAGGCTACTACTTTTCATAGAATCTTCTAATGACTCTTCTGGGAGATGATTTATTATAAGTGAGCTTTTACAACTCATTAGTTGCCTTGAAACTTAATGGCATTCTACAGGCATAAAATTCCAATTTCAGTTGCTGAAGAATTTTGTTTTGTAGGAATTTTAGATTAGTATTGTTTTGTGTATAATTTGAGGTAGTAGACTTCTTCAGTGGTTGAACTGAAGTGATGTTTCATAGAACTATGAAAGATCCATGTCAGCTTTTAATGAGTCTCTGCAGGGCTGTTATCATAAGGAAGGATTTGTAGTAGTTCTAATTTCTAGGTAATAAGAGATTTTTGCTCCATTCTGATCAATAGAGAAGTACTGCTTTTCACTGCTATTTTTTGGTGATACTGGGATTTGAACTCAGGGCCTTATACTTACTAGCCACACATTCTACCCTTTCAACTATGCCCCAAGTCCCATTTTGTGTTTTAGTTATTTTTCAGATAGGATTTTGGGATTACAGACATTTCAGCATGTCTGGCTTGTTGGTTGAGATGGGATCTCGCTAACTTTCTGCCCATGCTGACCTTGAACCATGATCCTCCCATTCTGTGCCTTCCTAGTGGCTGGGATTACAGGTATGACCTTCTTTGCTATATTTAATAATGCTTATGCTGGCTTATAAGGAACCCACAGACTTAATTAAGAGCTCTAAAAACCATTTGTAAATCAGTATGTGAATTCCAGACTGAAGTTCTTAACTTCTTTGATAAACAAGTCTAAGTGAAGTTATTGGAATGCCTTGAAATTTACTCACCTTGGGGAATGCTCTGATTGGTTGATACAGTTCAAAAGAAGTTACAGCAGATTCATTATCCCATATTCATTAACCTATTTTATTGAATACCTTAATCAAAACTATCAATACCTAACCTGTAACATGTAGCCAGATACCTAAATTTTTCTTCCTTCTATTGCTTAATTATTGGCTTATTTCTTCAAAATACATATCTGATTATGTTACTTCCCTGATGAAGACCTTCCAGTGGATTCCTATTATTCTTGAGATAAAACCCAAAATTCCTTTTATGACTTCCAATAACCATTGTTACCTCTCTATCTCTGTCTCCTGTCACCAGTTGTGCAGGTCACATTTTCTGTGGTGTGTTGTTCCAGCTGCCTGGAGCATCTTTCCTCATTCTCCCTCCCTCCCTCCCTCATTTGCTCTACCGTTCAAGTCTCAGGCCTCTTATTATAATCTGTCATAATATTTTACGGGTCTTTGACCACACATTGCAGGACAATTAAATGATGCTCTGCTAATCAGTATATTATGATTATGATTATCATCACCCCTGCTAGGATATAAAGACAGAGGCCACTTCTGTGGTTCATGCTGGTATTTGCAGAGGTAGTGCAGAACCGATTTTCCTGTTATTAAAACAAAATGTTTTGTGAATTAATATATCAGGGCATTTAGAAGGATGTCTGGCACAGATTACATGTTCTGTATATATTAGCTACTATAATTAGCTATCTTTAGAATTGCTCTTTCTTGCTCTTTATTAGTAGATGTTTATAAAAGGGTCTTGTGCTATGGTATAGGGATTTACATCTCTGTCTCAGCTCTGCTATGTGATCTTTAGAAAGTCCTTTAATCATTCTGGGTTTTTAGTTTGCTTATTTTTTACAGATGTTTCTTAAGAAATTTTGTTTTAAAAATACCTATAAGCACAGATTCCCTTTAAAGCCAAAGTAAAGGGGGAAGAGAAAGAACCAGCTGATATGAAGTTAGTCTTCTCCTTTAGATTCTTAGGCTTTCTTTATGAAGTATTCTCCACATTCAGGGAAGCTTTTCATTTCAAGACATATACATACTACCCATCATCAAATTGTTCTTCTTGGGAACGCTCTCCAATCTACCTCATTTGTTGACCTTAACAAGTAGTTCTCATCTTACCTCTTTGGCCTCTGGATCTATTTAGAAGCAGTTCAGCAGGAGAACTATTGTGTCACTCTTGTTACTGGTAAGGGTCAGGTTGGATTATATTGCTCTATATGAGATTCTATTAGACCTGCTATCATTTTACCACTCTAAATCCTGGAACAGCCCATGCAAGGGACAGTAGGAGTTCTCAGAGAAGACACACATACTCAAACATCTGACCTTCCACTGGTTTGTGTAGAGAAGGGAAGAGAAAAAGTCCAAATTCCTTGTGCACCAGAGTTTTAGCAATTAACTACTCTCAGGAAACTAGGACCAATAGCCCAAACTCAATAACACAATTGCCTTCTGTGCAACGGGGTGAAAGAGGTGGGACAAAGGGCTAGGCAGTTTCTAGAAATAAACAAAGTAAAACTATGTCAAGAAGCTGCTACTTATAGGAACCAAGAGGTGCATTTGATATCTTATTCATTTACTTAAATTTTTTTAACAAAACAACCCACGAACTACTATGATTTAGGGGCTGTAGCTGGCAATGTGGGTTTTCCTGGGACAGTTGGATTAAATCTGAATTCCACTTGTAGAACATCATGCTTTGTCTTATTCTTTATTAGTATATATTAATTGTCAAAAGGGCTTAAATTGTGATAGTTCCATACCTGCATATAATGTACTCAGATCAAATTAATCCCTCTTTCTTATTCCTCATCTTTCCTTTTAAAATAATCTAATGGGTTTCATTATTCTATTTTCATACATGCATATGAAGTACTTTGATCATATTTATCTCCTCTTTACTTTCTCCTTTCATAATCTCTCCTCCCACTGGTCCCCCTATCCCAAGAATACCACTGTTTTCCACTCATGTTATTCATTTTTTTAGATCTAGATTCCATATATGAAAGAATATGCAATATTTGTCTTTCTCAATCTAGTTTATTTCACTTCACATGATGATTTCTACTTTGATCCATTTTTTTGAATGTGACATAATTTCACACACACACATGCATCTTCATTTTCTTTTATCCATTAACCAGTTGATGGACACCTAGGCTGATTCCATAGTTTGGAACATATATTGGGAATAGTACTGCTATAAACAAAGGTGTGCAGGTATCTCTATTGTATGTTGACTTGGATTCCTTTGGGTATATGCCAAGGAGTAGTATATCAGGATCATATTATAGTTCCATTTTTAGTTTCCTGAGTAGTCTCCATATTGATTTCCATAGTGGCTACATGAAGTTATATTCCCACCACCAACGTGAAAGGGTTCCTTTTCCCTGCATCTTTGGAAACATTATCGTTTTCTTGATGGTAGCCATTTTGACTGGGATAAGATGGAATCTCAGTGTGGTTTTAATTTGCATTTTCTTTATGGCTTAGGATGTTGAACGTAGGCTTTGTCTTATTTGGTAAAGCTGTCTTAGAGTTTCTGAGAGAGATTTTGGCATGGGGAGCTTTCCCAGAGCCTCTAAGAACCAAACCCTGCGTCTTAGAATCACTGCTGCACTTGTATTTACTCTTTACTAATTTTCTTTTTTAATTCTCTAAAGGCTTAAAAACTTTTATGACTAGTTTCATTAAGGCAATAAAACCCAGGTGGTATTTTCTGAGGCAGTTGCCATAATATTGGAAGTCTTTTGAGACTGTGGATGTATATTGATGTGCCTATATATTTACATATACATATATTCATATTTATGATTACATAAATTTATAGTACCATGTATGTGTGTCTTAAATCAGACAGATTTTTGCCAACAGGTGTACTGCACCTTCAGACTCATGGATAGCAAAGAAAGGGAAAGGCAGCTAATGGTGGAAGGGACTATGCTAGTTATATAGATAGCCTTTAAGAAGGAAGCTTAATTTTTCAACTGCCAATGTCTGAAAGGCACATGTAATTTGAAATTATTGCCTATGAAGTGGTTAGTCAAGAATTCAAAATGATACTAATACTGAGATACAGTCTATTAATTCATTCATCTGTTAAGAAAAAGATCGCAAGCAAATGTTGAAAATCAGGCATCTCAGTAGAGACCTTGGGCAGAATGGGCTGTAGTGTTACACTGAATCACAGAGTTCCTGGCTATCTAGTAAGGCTTGCTTCAGGCTTTCTGTTACAGCTTTGTTTTTAAAGAAAAAGTAGCAGAGGGCCAAATTTTATACATGGGTTTATTCTGGAGGGGTCAAAGGAAAATTCTCCCTCAGAAAGACTCCATCAATCCAGGAGTTTCCCATGATATGAAGTTGGTTACAGTATAATTAATGTCATTTAGCTTATAGAGGAAAGCCATTAATAAATAAACAGCCCTACTCAGGATTTGTTCAGGAAATAACTAGGTGAGATAGAGCCTAAAGGAATTGATTTTAGAGATTATAGATGATCCCATATAAGGAGGGTGAAGATACTCATGTGACTGCATATATATCTGCACATAGGATTATGGACACATGATCACAGATTATAGTCATGCAACTTAACTCTTGGTTATTATCTATAGTCAAAGCCTGGAAGGAGGTATAGAAGGAGGTCAATGAAGAATTGCAAATGAATTTTTATTATTCTTAGTGATCCTAAATACACCATCCATAGTGATGTCATATCACAGTGGTCAACTGGAGCAGTGATACTTGAAGCTTACTTGTATTTTGTATGAAATATTGACAAGGATATTTGGTTCTATAATTCAATAAAGAGAGGAAGTTTGAACAACTTCCTCTCTCCAGTAAGTTGAACAATTGTATGGGTCTACACTTAGCATAATAGATGATCACCAGTTTAGAAGGCAGAATAAAAGTATCACAGTGCCTGTTACTTAGTAAGACTCAAACCTTTTTGAATGAATCATAGTCTGTCTATCCTTGTAGTATTACAGTCATGATGAGTATCTTCTCTTGATGATTAAGTGTTTTTAATCAAGTAGACTGTGTGAAGGACTGTTACCAATTAGAAGATGACTTGAGTCACACATGTTTGCCCTGTAAAATTTGATGTTGAATATAGTAACCATGAACAAATAGTTCAGTCTTTGTGAAACTAATTCAGAAAGATAGAAAAATATAGAGGGGTACTTGCCACTGTGTCATTGTCACTATTATGTACAACTCTGTTTTTAACTTTAAGTTCTAGAAAAGTTTTCCTAAGTATTCACCACAGAGCATGTGTGGTTTTCCCCATCATCCTGAATTCTTGTGGATTTTGCTGCTTCATTGGCAAGCAACTAAGGAATAAGGCTAATGATTCAGAATCTGGACCTGAGACCAAACTTAGTTAACTCTTAAAGTAAATGAAATCTGTTTCCCAGGCTCTTTGGAACAAAACAGGCCAACATTGGTGTTTGCTGTCCCCATGCCGTTGTGCTCAAGTTGCGGTAAATAAGAAGCAGGTAGCATGAATCACAGTGAATGATGGGTATGCAATAAGAAGTGAGGAAGTGCTAATGCATTCTTTTTTGTAAAATGTCTTGTTGACTGAGATACAATTAATTTGAAATGTGCCCAATTCAGTATTTTTTCTAATCTCAGTTCAAGTTTCTTGGAATTCTTCCCCAGAAGGTGCCTATTCTTGTCATAATCCTTGTTGCTTTTGTGGGGTGGTTTTTAGGATCTAGAGCTCTGGGTATTTTTTGTTCATAAATTCAAGTTTAAAAATTTTTTCTTTTATTTGATAATAATGCCACAATTTAACACTTGCCATATGCTAGGCACTTATTTGTAATATTTGCAATTTCCTTACTCACCCCCTGTAATATAGGTCCCAATTTGGTAAGAAACACAGCTTATATTTGGCAGAACCAGGATTCAAATCCAGATATGGTTTCAAAATCTATGTGTTTTCTTAATTTAAACCATTCTGCCTCTCTAAATTAGTAGGAGTTAAATTTGGTTGCATGTAAACCCCAAATAATACTAGCTAGGCAATATTTATTTCTGTTACATAAAAGAAGTTCAGAGGAAGGCAGCTCCACGATGCCTTCTTCCTTCCTCCCTGCTCTATTATCTCAACCTGTGATTTCCATCTCCAGGGTTATGACATGGCTCAAGAAGGCTGTTGAAACCATTGTTATCAGACTTCCAGGTTTTAGGGAAGAATTAGAGTAAAAGGCAAAAGCTGTGCTGCTGGTTTCTGTCTTCATTTTAAGGAGATTTTCTGAAAGATCTGTCCATCAATTTCCATTTACATTTTTTATGACTTATTTATGTTTATCATTTCAACAGCTAGAATAGCTCCTGACACAGGTAATGAACAGATAGGTAGAAATGAGTCAATATTATACCTAAATTTGTTTTAAGCCTGAGGCTTACTTATAACAACTTCTTTATGAAAAACCTCTCAGGTTTCTTGATATTTCATTTACTTCTAAAATGTATTTATGAGATCTCCCTGGCTTCTCTCTTTTCTTTCTGTTTGATGTCCCCTTTGCTTGGGACATGATCAGATCCAGATCCACACTCCCTTCTCAGTATGGAGATATGTCATATGGCCCAATCCAACTCACCTTTTAGGTTTTGACTGACTCACAACTCCATTAGAGAAGTTTCTCTGTCCTTCTGAAAAACAGAGTTAGATTAGGCTGCCATATGGCTAACAGCATTCTCCACTTAGTTCTATTAAAGCAGTTTCCACGCTTTTAGTTACATCCACGAGCAGCTTATGATTAGAACTTTTCTTTGTTTTCTATCCTCTCATCAGCACATAGAACTGGGTCACAATACAATTGTGTACAATAAATATCAGCTCAAAGAATGAGGGTGCTCAGATGAGCTTCTGGATGATTCAGACTCATGCAGTCACAAAACTTGATATAAGCACACCTTCCATTGGGGAGGACAAAGATAACCTCATTTCACAGATTTGTTTGGAGCCACCTGTCCTTCACTTAGCTCCCCTAATCAATTTCCAATACACTTTTTAGAATAGTGTCTGACACAGATTAATTTTCAGAAGACAATATTAAACCAAGGGAATAACCCCACCTCAGTCATTGAAAGTGGTAAAACTTGCAAGATTTACTGCCAAACCGTTTCTAATGGAATTTTCTGTGCAAGCCACCTTTTGTTCTGTAACTTTTTCTGTGCTAGGAACTCATGTACATAGGCAATAATATGGCAAAAGTCATTCTATTTGACAGAAACAGGTATTTTCAGCAGTTGTTTATAGGACAGCAGGTCCCCAGGGCAGAAGGCTTTACAACTAATTTCCCACCTTGCTCCTCCAGATACAGGCCTTTGTGGAGTTGTAAAGTCTTCAGGGGTTCTGCTGCTCAGGGTTAAGAGTGGGGCTGTCGCAGGTACATCCCTGAAGTGTGCAAGGAGTGAGGGCTGCCTGATGAGTGCTTGACTCCTTAACCTATAAGACCTGCACTATGGAGATGCATGGCCAGATGCCAGGAACATAAAGCCCAGGGTAACCATGGCAAGTCATCTTTATTAAGGACTTGCTACGATGAGCATGTGAATTTATAATTTTTCCTTATGATGATTTTATAATAAACTCAAAACATGAAAGTAATACTTTAAAAAAACTCAACTCTCATTAGGAAGAATGTTCAAAGGAATTTTTGCAATAAAATACAAATATGAACATAGGTGTTATTTTGGGTTAAGAGCCTGTAGACTTGCTAGAAGTTCAGCAGTATTAGGGGTATTAGTGATGTGATGGGGCTTTGGATCAGGCAGATCATCATTCAAATCCTGGTTCTACCCATTCAGTATTAAATATTGGAATCTGTTCCCTTATCTTGTAAACAGGGACATAAACATGAGTTATGTAGTTGGTTTTTAGATTAGTGACAAAGTACATAAAGTGCACAGCACTTGTTCAATCACTAGTGGTTTGTATTGTTGTTTGAATTATTATATTATGCTACCAGAGGCAAGGACACATAATTGAAATGATGGGAGAGCCAGTTATGAAGTTACTACCAACTGTGAATTCAATTGCTTTTGGTAGATAACATTTACATGGCCTCCCATCAAAAGAATCACTCTCCAGCCCTGGGCAGAGGCTATGTATAATACTTATGGTTTACTTATATATCAAAACCATATATATTAGGAATGCTTTCCTGATTTAAATATGAAAAATACTTTGTAGGCCTGTCTCATGTTGTGAAAACCAACTTGGAAGGAGAGAGCAAGACAGCCTCTTCTCCAAGAACTCAAGTCTCACTGAGAATGTGGACATCCATGTGGAGAGATCCAGTGAGTAGTGAAAGAGCACAAGGAAGACTGAGAATGGTGTAAATGAGATTAAGAGGAAGGTTGGAATTGCACTAGGTCATAATTTTTCCCTTTCCAACCCATCCAAGTTGAAGTTAACTTCTTTAGACGATGCGCAGGGCTTTCAAGATCTGATCCTAACCTAAAAATCTTGCCATCACCCCCATTCACCCTCCTCTCTAGTCCAGACACTTTCTTATGGTTGTCACCATAGGCCCTGCTTTGTTGAACCTCCGTGCTCTTGTGACTGCTGGTTTCTCTGCAAGGAATATTCTTGTCTTATCTTCATCAGGTCGGTGCTACCCTTTCTCCAAGTCCTGACTAATGCATCAGACGTCCACTATGTCAATTCAAAGTCATCATCCTTGTTCCCAGAGGACTGTGTACTTCATTTATTGAGACACTTATCACCCACACTGTAAATGTCTCTTCACTAGAAGGTCAGTTCCTTGTGCAGGGTAACTGCTGTAATGAATCTTCATGACTTAATACAGTAAGATTTGTTTCTCTCACCCTTCACCATCTAGTCTGTGGGTGACTGGAGTGGATAGAGAAAGGAAAGTCTGCCCACATTGATAATATAAAGTCCCAGATCCTTCCTTCTAAATTGTTCCAATCATCCCCCAAGTATCAGAGTCCTTCACTGATTCTCTGCAACTGGCCAGCTGGTGAAGGAAAGAGAGCACATGGAGGATCTCCAGGGAAGCGTTTAAGGGACCAGGCCTAAATATGGAATGAATTACTACTTCTGACATTCCATTTGTCAAAAATATTGTCAAGTGACACTACTCAACTGTAAGGGATGCCGGGAAGTGAGACCATTCTTTGTGTTCAACAAGGAAAGTGTTCATTGAATCTTTGCCGGATTATATTATTCAACCCAATGTATCTAATACCCTACACCCAGTGACAATAACACTTTTTCAAAATAAGCAAAATATTCTAAAATGACTTAGCAAATGCGTAAATATGTGATGAGTAGATATCAGAAGTGGTAGTAGTACATTCACTCTTGGAAATGAATTAAGGTTAATAAAATATAGGTAGCCTGATATTTGGAGAGCAGTTCCTATACTTGGCATTTCCCTGCCTTGGCACACACAGTCTTCATGACTGATGAATGTCTTCCTCAGGATCTGAGCACCTGGCACTTCTCCCTTCCAATCTCCATCCACTCTCTCCTTTGTTTCAACTTCCTTGCCATTTCTCAAACACCAAGCATGCACGTACTACCACCTCAGGCACTCCACCGCTGCTGTTTGCCTTATTTGAAATGCCTCCTCATACCCATCATCAGCCTTGAACTTGTATTATTTTACCTGAAATATCATACTCTTCGTGAGCCCTCCTCTGGCCACCTAGACTTCCTGATCTTCTCCCTGTGTTATTTTTCTCTATTGCATTTATCAAAACCAGGCATAACTCCCCCACCCAAATTGAATATAAACTTTTAGTTCAGGGAATTTTGTTTATTTTTTTTCTATCATTAGCACCTAGAACAATACTTGACATATTTTAGGTGCTCAGATATTTTTTAAATGAATGATTGTCTTTTGCTTTTGCACAGTACTGTGTGTCTTCTTGGCAAGAAAGTGACAATTTATCAATTGAATGTAAAAATATTGTCAAAAATATCTGATGTCTGCATGTAGAAATGAGGAAGAAAGAAGATAACAATTATGAATAAATGGGGGAAATGATTTAACTCCAAGACTCAGACATAAAATGTTATTACCATGAAAGTTCACGGCAAAAGCCAGTAGGGAATATTGTGGATGTATTTGAGTGTTTCTTTCTAGAATGCTGATTTTTATGCCATCCAAACACTCAATGGATGTACCTTGAAGGAATCAACTTCAGAGCTAAGTAAACCTATAATAAATACTAATCCATTTCAATTTTATCTTATCAGGAAGGTCATTCAGTGAAGAAGCATTTTGATCACAGCAATTCTCCTCACAGAAATAGTGTCTGGGAAGTTGATATCTTTCTATTGGATTATTCAAGGTTGTATTTAGGATGCAGAGAGCATTTGGTAAACCTATCTTTAAAACTCAGCTGCTTAAAGAAGAAACAAAAGCTACAAACACAATGGGATGGAAATAGCCAGAAGAATCCATTCAGTAACTTCTTAAATGAAATAAACTAGACTATTGGACTCACATCATGGTACCATAGATGTATAGACCAGGAAAGGACCCTCAGATGAGGAAAGTGGGGTCTGCAGACAGGACACAAATGTTTAATAAGAGTGCTTTCTGGCATGCACTCTCCAAAGCCTTCACATGAAGCAGACATTACTATCTTCAGCTGACACTCCATTTTCAGAATGGTTACCTTATACCATCTTATACAGCAGTGTGTTGCAAGTTGGACTCATGCTGAAATATATGTCACTCAAAGTCCCTGTGATCTCTATTCTGCCTCCTTCTTGCCACCAAAAGTTGCTCAACTATTAAATAATATACCTAGAGTAATGATTCAAATATTTTGACTCCTAGTTCAGTGCTTTCCTGCCAGAGTTAACTTTTTGTGTAGGGACACAAAGGTAAATTTTGTGAAATAAAACTTATGTATTAAACACCTCCTTAATCTGTATTTTGTCCTCCTATTGTTTCTTCTTTCAATTTTTGTTTTAAAGTGTTTTGTTTTGTTTTTGCAGTGCTAAGGATCAAACCCTGGACCTCATATATGCTAGGCAAGTACTCTATGACTGAGCTTTACTTTCAGGCCTCATTTTAAAGGTTCTATTTCCCCAAGAATAGGACATGAATTCACATTTTACCAGAAGTATGTTTATAATAGTCATGCTTATATTATTCATATCTTCCTTTTCCTCATACCTGTATCTCCATCATAATGGTGCTGTATTTTCTCCCTGTAAGAGATGCATTAGCTTCCATCATTGTGTAGAAATATCTTAATGGCCTAATGTTTCTGTTTTGTAACATTGATTGCTTATCTCCCAAGTGAGAATGGTGTCAGAATTTAGAAACACATTTATATTTTCTCTGTAAGTGGTCTCATAAATTGCAAATAAGGATAAGAAGTATTTAGTATTAACAATAATAATAGCTAACACAGTGAGCCTAATATGTATGAGACACAAGACATCTGTTCAAAAACCTGCATTAACTCCATTTTATCTTCACACAGACCTATTAGAAAACATTATTGTTACTTGATTTCACAGTTAAAGACACTGAAGATCAGGGAGGTTGAGAAAAATACCCAAAGTTACATAATGAGTAAGTAGCAGGGTCAGGAACCCAACCAGGGAACCTGGCTCCCAAGTCCAATCTCCTAACCATCCAGTATGCTGCCTCTGAAGACCTTAGTCAGGACTTCATACGAGACTCTTGCAAGTCTATATCATGCCCTCTGTCTTCATGAAGCACACTAGAGAGGCCATGGTCATATGCAAAGCATGCCTACCTTACCTTCCATGATACCAGAAATGAGACAGAAATAATTTGAGTATTAAGGTGGGAGGGCATACTGGAATACTGGGTGGTATAGGAATTATTTTTGGAGACATTGTCAGGAGAAGAGTGGAGAAAGACCTGAGTTTACCTCTCATTCATCCATTTTCTAAACACCTGAACTTGGGAATAATATTTAACTGCATTTTTTGTTCAGTACTGGGATATGAACTCAGGTCAGGGCTTTGCACTTGCTGAGCAGGTGCTCTACCACTTAAGCCATGCCTGCAGCCCAATATTTAATTTTTTTTGAATCTTAGGGTCTTCATGAATAAAATGGAAGATGTAATACCCAGCTGTCATGGCTCAGTATGACTTCCTTCAGAGGCCATATACCTGAAACAACTTCATTAAAATAGTGACATAATGGATACATAAAATGGTGGCTTTTTCATCAATAAAAAGTAATATAGATAAATAGGTAAAGAAACTGTCAAAATATCCCTATTTGCAGACAATATGATCCTGTACCTTAAAGACCCAAATACTCTACCCAAAAACTCCTAGATACCATAAACAGCTATAGCAAGGTGGCAGGACACAAAATCAACTTACAAAAATCATTAGCTTTTCTATACACTAATAATGAACAAAATGAGAAAGAACATATGGAAACAATTCCATTTATAATAGCCTAAAAAAAATCAAATATCTAGGAGTAAACTTAACAAAGGATGTGAATGACCTCTACAAGGAGAACCACAAACCACGGAAGAAAGAGACTGAGGAAGACTACAGAAGGTGGAGAGAGCTTCCCTGCTCATGGATTGGTAGAATCAACATAGTAAACATTTCTATACTACCAAAAGCAATCTACATGTTTAATGTAATTCCCATCAAAATACCAATGACATTCATCACAGAGATTGAAAAATCTACCCTAAAGTTCATTTGGAAACACAAGAGACTGCAAATAGCCAAGGCAATACTCAGCAAAAAGAACAATGCTGGAAGAATCACAATACCCGACTTCAAACTATATTAGAAAGCAATAGCAATAAAAGCAGCATGATACTGGCACAAAAACAGTCATGAAGACCAGTAGAACAGAATAGAGGACCTGGATATGAATTCACACAGCTATGGCCACCTTATTTTTGACAAAGGCACCAAAAATATATGATGGAGAAAAGACAACCTCTTCAACAAATGTTGTTGGGAAAAGTGGTTATATATCTGCAAGAAACTGAAACTAGATCCATGTCTATTATCCTATACTAGTATCAACTCAAAATGGATCAAGGACCTTAATATCAGACCTGAAATTCTGAAGTTAGTAGAGGAAAGAGCAGGAAACACTCTGGAAGTAATTGGTATAGGCAAGGACTTCCTCAATAGAACCCCAGCAGCTCAGCAACTAAGAGAAAGGATGGACAAATGGAACTTCATAAAACAAAAACTTCTGCACAACAAAAGAAATGTCTCTAAACTGAAGAGACCACTGACAGAGTGGGAAAAAATATTTGCCAGCTACACATCAGACAAAGGACTGATAACCAGAATATACAGGGGACTTAAAAAACTAAACTCTCCCAAAATCAATGAACTGATAAAGAAATGGGCAACTGAACTAAACAGAACTTTCTCAGAAGAAGAAATTCAAATGGCCAAAAAACACATGAAAAAATGCTCACCATCCTTAGCCATAAAGGAAAATGCAAATCAAAACCGCACTAAGATTTCACCTCACCCTGCTAGAATAGCCATCATCAAAAACACCACCAACAACAGGTGTTGGTGAGGATGTGGGGAAAAAGGAATCCTTATACACTGCTGGTGGGAATGCAAGCTAGTGCAACCACTCTGGAAAAAAATTTGGAGGCTTCTTAAAAATCTAAACATAGATCTTCCATGTGATCCAGCAATCCCACTCCTGGGGATATGCCCAAAGTAATGTGACACAGGTTGCTCCAGAGGCACCTGCACACCCATGTTTATTGCAGCGCTATTCACAATAGCCAAGTTATGGAAACAGCCAAGATGCCCCACTACTGACAAATGGATTAAGAAACTGTGGTATTTATACACAATGGAATTTTACTCAGCCATGAAGAAGAATGAAATCTTATCATTTGCAAGTAAATGGATGGAACTGGAGAACATCATCCTGAGCAAAGTTAGCGAGACTCAGAAGACAAAAAATCATATTTTCTCCCTCATATGCGGACATTAGATCTACAGCAATGTGATTGGAATGGGTCACATGACAAGGGGAGAAAACATACAGGAGGTATGGGGATAAGTAAGAAACCCAAAACATGAAAGTGTTTGATGTCCCCACTGCACAGGAGCTAATACAGAAACCTTAAAGCAACAGAGGTCAATATGAGAAGGGGATCAGGAACCAGTGTAAAGATCAGTTAGAGATGAATCAACTTGGGTTGTAACACATTTGTTCATGGAAGCAATGCTAGGAATCTCTCTGTATAGCTATCCTTATCTCAATTAGCAAATATGCTTTGTCTTTCTTGTTATTGCTTATGTTTTCTCTTCAACAAAATTAGAGATAAAAGCAGAACAGGTTCTGCATGGAAGCAAGGGGAGGTGAGAGGGAGAAGAAGGGAGCCAGCGGGGTGGGCATGGGGGGAGAAATAGCCCAAACAATGTATGCACATGTGAATAAATGAATAAAAAAGTAGTATAAGATGTACCAAAAATAACACAAAATTTAGGTAAAACTGAGTTAAAAAATATGTAAGTAGGAGAAAAGAGTTTTTTTTTTTTTCACCATATGTAACTGATTTTCACCAGTATGGTGTAGCGTTTAACAGCCTAGACCTTTGATGTTGTGTCCATTTTTATTTAGAGACAATCTTGATCCCAGGTCCATATTTCCTGGCCATCTACCCTTAGGTAAATGTTCTCTGAAATTCATAATTTTTACTTAAATAAAAATAGCTATTTTATATATGTATACCAGTATATTTATGTGTATATACAGTGTACACATGCCTATGTGTGTGTGTGTATATAAAGAGATTTATTACATGGGATGGGATCATGTGACTCTAGAGGCACTGTAGTCACTGTTCTAATCCAAAGGCCAGAAGAGCCAGGAAGAGTTTATGTTTTGTCCTGTTCAGACCTTCAAATGGTTGGATGAGGCTCACTTACATTATGGAGAGAAATTTCCTTTACTCGGTCTATTGATTTGAATATTAGTCTCATCCAAAATCATGCTTACAGATACTACCAGAATGATGTTTGAACAAATATCTGGGCACTTCATGACCCAGTAAAGCTGATGCAGAAAATTAACCATCACCATCCTATTGGTGTGTGATAATGCCTCTCAATTCCTTCATTTAATGCTCTACATCCCCCAAGTATTTTTCTAGTTGAGAATGTGAATTCATCCATAAAATAAAACTTTAGCCTAACAGAATGCTCATCTGTTCCTAGACCTTCCTTTGCTTATTTTTAAGGGAAAAATTGAATCAATCACTAGAACTCTTACATTTACTCATCAAATTTTTCTGATCATTGACGATATTTCAAGTATGTTGGTCCTAGAGAGTTAAAAATAAATGAAATATTTCCCCCACCCTGAAATAGTTCAACATCTAGAGAGGAAAATAGACACTTTAAAAAAGTAATAATGCTGGGCATTGGTGGCTCATGCCTGTAATCCTCGCTATTTGGGAGGCTGAGATCAGGAGGATTGCACTTCTAGGCCAGTCTGGGCAAACAGTTTATGAGACCTCATCTTTAAAATAAGTAGAGGAAAATGGTCTGAAGGTGTGGCTAAGGAGTAAAGCACATGCTCTGTAATCCACAAACGTGAAGCCCTGAGTTCAAACCCCAGTTCTGCCCCCCCAAAAAAGAGTAACAGTGCTACAACAAAATTATTTATGAAATGTTATGCCAAAAAGAATCAACTATATCCAGGAAGGAGAGGTGATGGGGTAAGATGGATGAGTAGGGCTCATAGAATTTTTTTCTCTGAGGTGGGCCAGGAAGAGTGAGTAAAAGTTTTCTAGGTAAGACTATATAGTAAGAAGGAATTCTGTCCAGGAGATTAACACATAGAAAGGCATGGTGGTATGAAAGAATCAAATTATGACTGATATATTTGTGGAGAGCCAGTATGACAAAAGAGAATCTTGAAGCTAGAGTGCCTGGGTGCAAATTCTGGTTTGGGTACTTACTATGAAACTTTCTTTACATCTGTCCATTCATCTGTAATAGGAACTAAATAACAGGGGATTTAAAATAATGTCTGGCATATCATAAACGTCCATAAATATTGCACATCATCTTTATCAATATGTTACTCACCTGCAATAATAGTCATACTCAAAGTTTCAGTACTTACAAAAACACATTTTTATTTTTTGTTCCTGCTACCCATAGGCTCATATTACCACAATGCCTAGTCTCTAGCCAAGGACCTTATCCCCTTGCCTTCTCATTCTTCAACTCAAGCTAAAAGGTCTTCATTTAAGCATGGTCCTTCTCATGACAGAGAATGAAAGCAGAAATAACTGGCAGAAACTCATGCCACCAGCTTCTGCTAAGAACCATCATGTCATACCCATCCACATGCCAATAACCAAAACATATAGTCAAACCCCAAATCAATAGGGGTAGGAATGTATAATCTCTAAAGGGAAATGACAATGGGGGATACTAATTACTCAAAACAAAAATACAGTCTACTATAATTATTAAAACTAGCATATTCTTTGTAGGGTGCTAGTGGAGGAGATGAACTGTAAGAGAAAACAAGGTTGGAGAGATACCTAGAGCTAGAGTATGTCTGGAAATAAATCCTAATTTTCTGGACATATTAGAAGCATTTTGGCCCACCATGCCTACCTCCTACCAATCCTGTCTGGTTTTCTGTTCTTCATTTTTTGAGCCCCCTTACCTGAACTCTCAGCATTAGATGCAGAGCTAGGCATTTGGCACATGTTATAATATGTGGTAATTGGCATTTGAATTATAAATAGGAAAAAAAGAGTTTGTGTTACCTTTGTAATTGATGTCCTGACCTCCTGTTTCAATGCCCTGTCAACATTTGTCAAAGTCTCCTGTTAATTATAATTGTACTTGCTAACTTAGAGTCAGTTGTCATTTTCATTATGTTCTGTGACTTTATAATTAAGCCATTTGAAATAGATGGAATTTGCAATTGTAGTAAATAATGTCAGGCTTGGGTTTTCTGTGTTTAGTAGAGATCTTAGGAGGAAGCTTGGAACTTGAAACTTCTTTTTAAAGGAACTATATTGACACAAGTGTCACTTATAGCTAATACTTAACTCTAAATTATGATTATGTAGGGTTGGTTATACACAGAATAAAAAAGACCATTTGAAATTTTTAAGAAAGTATTTTATAAAAATGTGGTTGCTATATTTCTTCACTCTGATGGAAGGCACTTAAGGAATAAAAGAGTCTTTGTTACTCTGCCTATAACTGTACTTAGGTTAAAAAAGCTGAATTCCGGTTGTCAGCAAAGGAAGCATATGACTTCAAAACAAGAGTCCTGTTGTCACAGCTTACCATGGGAGCATCAGATCTAGAGGCAAGACATTTGCAAGGTTCTTTTGAATTGAGTATGGGAGGGGAGGCAAAACAGGAAGAGTGGGTTCTGCTGAAGTAAAGGATGCTAGCATGGGCTTAAAAGCTATATATGTGAGCTAGATATAAGAACCTCAGGATCCAGATACAAGGAGACTGCAAGTTGGTTATGGGATGAGGAGAGCGACTGTATTATTTACTTTTCTTGTCACTGTTACTTGACATAAACAACTTAATGGGTTGGAGGATTTAGTTTGCTCGCAGTTTCAGAGGGTTTGGTCCATGGTCACTTAGCCTCATGGGCTTGGGCAGAACACCATGATGATGGGAGTATGTGGAGGAGGAGAGCTTTGCACCTTATCTGTGGCACCAGAAAGCAGAGGAAGAAGAATACAGGAAAGGGCCAGGGAAAGATATACCCACCAAGAACATGCCCCAAGTGACCTATTCCTCCATTGCGGCCCCTTCTCCTAATGTTTCCAACACCTCCCCAAATAGTACCACTAATTAGGAACAGAACCATGGGCTCAACACATGAGCCTATGAGGAACATTTCATATTTAACCCATAACAGTGACTGCATAATCTGTTACCCAAATCAGTTTATTCCTGAAGGTAGCATGTATGTATGCTGGGTAAAATAGTCATACATCAGGAAGGTCCTGGAAAAAGAGGACATACATTCACTCTAGAGATGGAGAGAATAAGAGATACACCGAATAGATAACATCCTGCATTCTTGCTTCACTCATTTCTCCCTTTATTCAACATTTTCAGTGCTCCATGTGTACCCTGGAGAAGTATAGGTAGATAAATCAGGATCGACTGCTAATAGACTATGGAGTAGGTTCCAGTTTGTGTGAGATAACCACCAGCGTTTGTTGCTAGCATCCAGCACAGCAATATGAACCAGCCTTGGATCAGGGAAGGTCTGAAGAAATAGGAGGTGGAGAAGCTTCCTAATGTAGGTGATACTGAGGTGATCTTCAAGATGGAGAATAAGGTAAAGAGTAGAAGAAGGACACATCAAGAAAAAGATACTTTCTAAAAAGAAACAGGGAAAATGATTTGACACTTCAGGCTGGTCATGCTGGCTAGGATATGGGGAGAAGGCAATGCGGTCATCTAACCAGGTATCTCTTTCCTTTTAGGAATCTTAACTGACTAGCTCAGGGTGTATTCAAATGTTTAATCCATATTGGGAAGGATCTGACAAGGATTTCCAAAACCACACCCTCTCAGAAGTGACTGCTTTTTGAAAGTGGTTTGCAGAGGAACTGAGTCGAAGGACTGAGTATCTGACACCTAACATCTGAATGAATGGCTTTGGAGGCAAGGGGATGTCTTGCAGAGAGCTGCCCCCATACTTCCATGTTTTCATGCCATGTTTCAACTTGTGGTCCTCTAGCACAGGCTGGCCCTTTCTAAACTTGAGATGTATACGAAAAATAGTTAAAGCCCCAAACTACATAGGCTGAGGGTGAATTGTCTCGATGTGCTACTATACTTTCTCTTTAATATGTCTTGTGCTTTAGGAAACTTGGTATGAGAATTTTAGATTTACATTAAATGATCAATAGATATACTTTTATATTTAACACCTTCAATAATCAAAGACTGTGCCAAGCATTGCCAAGTAGCATAGCTTATGCTCATGTTTGCATTCTTTCTTTCTGTCTCCCCTTTTCTCTCCTTTCCTCCTTTCTCTCTCCTTTCTTCTTCCCCTTACCATTCCTCCCACCACCACACAAATATATGTGCACACACAACTATATTAAACTATGAGCATGTTGCAGGGGAAAAAATCATGTCCTATTCTCATATCCCTGGCTTGTATTTGGGTCCTGACCTACAGCAAATTATTAAGTGGTGATAAACGCCCACTTAAAGATATACAAAATAGCAATTACCATTTTTATGACACTCTATGGTTTTAACACACCCTTTACAAACATAGTATGTTTATAATCTCTGGTGACCTGAGTGGTAGTTATATTTCAATTTTACATGTGAAGTAGCTAATGTTAGAAGGATGAATGAGTCCCCATCAGAGGTAGAACTCAGAAGTCCTGATTCCTGGCTTTTAGTTTAGTCCTCTGTCAGCTAAATTATAGTGCTACATTTGTGACTCTGTAACTTCCTTTTAATTCTATAAGGTAATTGCTTCTGATGCTCTCAGAAGAATTAAAGAAAACTGTTCATTATTATTAAAGATCCCTCAAGCCAAGAAACAATCTCATAATATCTTTATACCAAGTAGTTAAAAAATACTACATTCAAGGATGTAATTTCAATTAGCATTGTATGTCAGTATTGTTTTTTAAACAGAGCAAATATAAGCGACTTTACCTGTAATAAGTTTGTAGAGAGTACATATGGTAACAAAGTCACACAAATTTATTTTATGATCTATCTGAGGACCCCAGGAAGTATTTCCAACATAAGATAAATCAATCACTGCTTGAATTGAATAGATCCTTCCACTCCCACACTAACTGTTTTGTATTCTTTATAGAGATGTACAACTTGAAGTTAATTTGAGTCCTTCAGGTCAGAGAGTTTATTTATAACATGCGGTGAAACATTTTATGGCCCTAATTTCACTTAAATCATAGATTCAGGAAGTAGCAGAAAGAAACAGTCCAACTCAGTCACCTTGTCCTTGTCAGAGGACTGAGGTCTGCATCTGTGGTATACTTTCCTTTGCTTGGGTCAATGTGTGTATTTATATCTCTCTTCATATTCAATACTGCTGATGAATATGGCGTTTGTGTAAAAAAGTATAAATGAAAAGACTGGTGTGGGATGTAAATTTCCTTTTCTTACAGAATGTTCCTTCATAGTCTAGTTCAAAATAAGGAATATTTTCTTTAGACCTCAACAAAAGCAGCCTTCTGCCACCTGCCTCAGGCTCTACCATTTTACTCTGGGTCAGGTTGGTCTGGCCTAGCCATTGTGTTACTTCCATATTCTTGCTTACGAGAGGCATCAGACCTCTCCGGACATCATCTGGAAGTAAGAGAGAGCTAATGTGATGAAAAAGACGCTGAAAATAGCCAACACAATAGCACAATTGATGTTTTGTCAGAACACATGGGATGTCAGGATGCCCAGTGAAATATGGACGTTGTCAGTGTCAAATCCAGAATTCCAGGAGCTGAGAGGTATGCTATAGAGTGAAGAATTTAATCTTATCCAAAGAGAGGTCTGGTGTTTGCCCTCAGTTCCTGGGAGGTAATCTTTGGGCTCTTGGAATATAACGCCTGATAGGAAGTCCTTTGTCTGTAGGTTTGACTAGTCAAACATTGTGACTTATGGCAGAGGTTCTGTCTCTAGAAGGGCTGAAGACTAAATGTAAGTCATGTGGGCAGTGTGTGATGGAGCTCCAATGTAAGCTCTAAGGAACAGGGCTGAGGTGAGTTTCCCTGGTTGATAATACTCATTGTCACTCATCAATGCCAGGACGGTGATGTGCTCATGAGTCCATGAGGAGAAAGCAATGGAAGCACCGTGTTTGGGTTCTTTGCTGGACTTTGCCCAATGGAATTCTTTCCTTACTGATTTTAATCTCTATTTTTTGCCTGAAATAAACCATAATTGTGAACATAGCAGTGAGTTCTGTGAATCTTAGAGTAAATTATCAAAACTTAGGATGGCTTTGGGAACCCACTAAACTTACAAAGGGTGTCAGAAAGGAAGGTGGTCTTCTTTGGATCCTGTGCCCTTTAAAAATTCATAGTTTATTTTGTTTTACTCCTAGGATCTATGAGATCTGTGTGTTAAGTTATGTATTACTCTACACAGTCACAAAAATGCTGCCACACTCCTGAAATGCTGATAGAATTTCTAGCAGTGGACTTATCTACATATATGGAAAACATCAACAGGTGTTGTACCCAAAATTTATTGGTAGTGAAGAGGTCCATTAAGTGGATGACATTTCAGTCGAGATCCAGATCAAGCTGAAAGGAATCTTGGAGAGTCACTATAGAAGTCCCAATAGATGGGAGATCCACCGGTGGAATATGACTGAGCCCACACCGTAGGGGAAGGGTACAGAGACAGACAACTTTAAATAAAAAATTGCTGATGAATGAAAGACAAAGCCTCACCCTGAAGAAATATGATTGGTTTGAGAGTACCTATGAGATTGACTTGATATTTGTGTCAGTTAGAAATAAATTTGTCCGTGAGTGACAGAAAACAAAATTTAAAGAAAAGAAGTTTCTTTCTCATGGTCTTCGTTCATTCATGCTGTTGAACCACAGACTAAGGGGCTAATATACAAGATAAATTTATCTCTTATGGTCTGTAGTCTGGTAAATCCAAGATTAAACACCAGCACATTTGGTGTCTGTTGAGAACCAGCTTACTGATTCAGAGAGGACTGTCCTCTTGCTATGATCTCACAAGATGAAAAGGATTAGGGAGCCTTCTTGGAGGTCTCTTTTAAAAGGGTCAGAACTCTGTGAAGGCGCTGCACTCATGACTTAATCACCTGTGAAAGGCTCTACCTTGTAACACCATCACACCAAGGGGTAGATTTCAACGTATAAATTTGGAAGGATAAGTCACGTAAATGACTGTTTTGCCAATCCACATTTCTTTTTGTATTCTGATTGGACTTTTTAGCAAACAGACCTGTTAAGGGGTGATTTTTGTTCTCCTTGGTTTGAGTGAGTTGAATGGATGCCTTTGCTGAGAACTGAACAGACGTTGGATATATTTCCAAATACTTTAGGAAGATTAGATTGGTTGTACACATGGGTAAATTTCTTTGGTTCTGATGGGTGAATTGGAACTGAATGTATCATGACTGCAACCTGTCAAGGCATGCCATATGGAATAACAATTCTCTTTGTAGGAGCATATTTTTTTCCATGCAGAGGTTGTATGTCAGAGTGAGCTCTGTTGTTTACACTGTCTGCATGGGCCCCCTGCTTTTCTTCTACATGTTGTAATTGACCTGAGGTAACAAGTCTTTTCTTTGTCTGTTACTAAGTCATGAATAAATTAGTCTTGCTTTCTACTCTGAGGTGCAGATCAATATTCTACTGGAATGTTGATTCTTTTTGTGAATGGAAATGAACTGGCAGAATGCCATCCAGAAGATTTGAACATTGGGAAATGAAACATTTGCATAGGTGGATGAAAAGGCCCCCTGATAGAAATTAAAAGCAACATTTGCATAGTTTCTTGCCATTTATAAGTATTTGCACTTAGATCTAATTACGCTATAAAGAAAACAAAGTCCCTTTTTGTCATCATTTTTACAGTTGAGGATAAAGAGGTTTGGAGAGATTATGACTTGTTCAAAGTTAGAGTAAACTCACAACACCAATTGGCACACACAGATCTTCTAGCACCAAAGCCTAATACTATCTTCATCTCTCCAAACCTGGGCCCTTTCCTCAGAATATTTCTTTTCTCTGTGACATAGCATTTTTTGCTTAAGAAGTAGCATACAGTGACCTATATACTCTCTATTCTGTTCTCTAGTAAAACACTCATAATAGCAGAACATTTCCAAGTCTTGTGCTAAAAAGAAGATTGAGGATTATTTGTGCTGTTTGTTCAATGGTGTCTTCCCCACTTAGAACCCCAAGTAGGCAGCTCAACATTTAAAATGTAAGGAATCAAAATACTTTGTTCTCCTGAGGCTGTTATCACTCTTTGTATAAACCTAGCAACTCTAGATTATAAATCAATGTTCTACTTATGTTTCCACTTTTGTAAGATATGGGATGAAAGCAGAAGGGGATAAAGTCACCCTGTAAACCTATCAGTAATGGGTTAAAATGCAAAGGGTAGATCAGAGCCTTTCTTATAGCACAAATGGATGGTGGCCAGCATTTCAATTGCAGGGGAGAAAATTATGCATCCTGTATCTACATATCACAAATGGAATTTCAACGGAAAGGAACAGATATTCAGAAATGCTCTGACAAAAGAAGTTGACGTTTTTAAGGAATCAGGATAGGAGAAACTTTGGGATTTTCCAAAGCTGCAGCCAGGAAGGAGTCAGGTGATCTGCTGAACACAGAAAATGGAGACGAAAAAGTTCTAGGAAGCCTATTGGAGTCAGTACCACCTGGGAGTCCCAAGAGAAGAATGTCAGTAAGCTCCTCCTTCTGAACTTCATGCTAGGAGACACTCCTAAAGTAATGGGATGAAGCAAAGGGGTGAGTGAGGTAGCTTTTGATCTAACAAGTACAAATAAAATATTTGGGCTCTTGCCTGGGTCTCACCAGCCAGCCAGAAAGAGAAACAAATAAATATTATACTACAAAACAGACTTTTGTATTGACTTCAGGCCAGACTTATCCTGCTACATTCATTATTTGATTAGATTCCTGTAAATGACCCTGTGAGGGAGATACTGTTTTGTGATCAATAAACTAGGGGAACTAGGGACCAGATAGGTTAAGTGGTTTGGCAAAGGTTACACAGAAAGCAAGTAAAAAGTGGCCTCCTAGGGAAAGTGATCCATGGTAGACTCTTCCCAACTCTTTAAGAAAACAAGTGTTTATGAATACCCAGTTAAGCTTTAGATACTGTAGAATATATAAATATCAGCGACGCATAGTTCCTGACCTCACAGAATTCATAATAAGTGAGTTGAAATTAAGGCAGATAGGTTAGTCCTTGAGATACAGTGTAAGGTGGGAATAGGTGAGGGACCCAGAAAACTTCCCTTTAAAGGCTTTGGCATAAACTAGAAGTTCTATGGGTGAACAACTAGCGATAGCACTGGAGGAGAAAGCTTTTGGATCTTCAGAAGAGCAGGTCAACAAGTTCATTTTGTGCTTTGTGGATGCTGAATAATAGGCGACTGGTGTTCTATGACTCCAGTTTCTATCCTAACAAGAAATGTCCAGGATTTTGCACATAACTCACTACAAATAGAAATGCTGACATACAGTCACCACAGTATGCATATGGGGAGCCAAAGACTGAAGATCTTGTTTGTAGAAATGTCTTAGAATCCTATAGAGTGATATAGATACAAAAATAACCTTCACATTCATGCTATAACAGACAATAAGTTACTAAATTCCCCCATCCTCTTTCTCACTGTGCCCCACCATTTTATTATATCTAAAAGCCAGGAGAATGCCTGACACTGAGAGGGACAGAAGAGGTTTTCCTGAAAATCAAGTGGAAGCATGTTCTTTGATATCACATGAGTGAGAAAAATTTCAAAATATCCTAGTTGAATCCTGGCATGGTGGTACATGCCTGAAGTTCCAGCATCTGGCAGGCAGAGGATCACTTGAACACAGGATTTTGAGGCCTGCTGTCCCAAAAAATATCTTGCAACTGAGGGGCCAGAAGAGTATCGTTTACATGCATAATACATTTGTTGCAGGCATCATAGAGCAGGAAAAATACAAATAGGACCTGGCTCAAGTGAGGTCACTATGTTCATTTAAGAGACAGTATAAGAAAGTGAGAATGTTTACTTAAAGGAGACAAGATGTTGAGGTAATTGGGGAGTCACTGGTTGAGGCAGGAAGGTGGAGACTGATGACTTACTGACTTCAAATAACTGCCTGTGTAGTGAGACTTTGGCATGGTTCATTGCAAAGATGCAAGTGGGTATTGGGTGTAAGTTATAAAAAGCTCATTTTATTTTAATATAAATCTTTTTGGAAGCTCCTTCAGTTAGAATTGCTTCCTACATGTCTCAGGTTGACAATCATATCAGTTTTGTTAGTGAAAATGTAAATCGCTATATTATAGCTCATCATTACCTTGGTGAACTAGTGAAGCACACTGACTCTTCATTTGGAGTTCCTACATTTATATCCAGATTCCTTCACTCAATAACTCTGTGCCATTAGGTGAGTCACTTAATTCCTATCCTTTAGTCTTCTCATCTGTAAAATGGAGATGGTATCCATAACTTATAGGGTAGTTAAAATTTTTTGGTGAAATCATGCTGCTAGGAGTTAAGTTGGATCCTTCTGTTTGGTACTCAAAAGTGGCATTTTTGTTATTTTCTTGGCATTTCTATTAAAAAGAACCACAAGAGTTCTTTTCACTATGTTTTAGACTCAGAGATACTGGTACTAGACAAGAGACCATGCTTTATGACTTCTTATATTGGGAAATTCTTCAGTGGAAGTTGGATCTTTGTGATTTGCATAAGTTGTGGGTATGAGTTAACTTTCTCATCACTGTGACAAAATACCTGACATAAATGATTTAAAAGGGATAAAATATTCAGAGTTCATAGTTTCAGAGATATCTGAACAAGGTCAGCTAGATCCATTGCTTTGGGCATGAAGAAAGGCAAAATATGTCAGCAAGAGCAGGAGTTTATGCCTCGTGGGGGCCAGGAAGGAGAGAGGGAGAGAAAGAGAAAGAGAAAGAGAAAGGGAGAGAGAAGAGAGGGGAGAGGAGAGGAAAGTAAAGAAGAGAGAAGAGAGGAAGGAACTAGGGATCAGATATAACCTTCAAAGACATGTCCCTAATGACTACTTTCCTCCATCTTCTAAAGCTTCTATACTCCACAAAATGGTATCACCAGTAAGAATTAAAGCCTTCTACACATATGCCTGTGTGGGGACATCTCAGATTCAATCCACACACTGGAAAAATATAAATGAGCTAGACTGGAGACATCTGTAACCTTGCCCCCATAATACTGGCAAGTACCATGAAAGCTGAAATCTCTGTAATACAGCTTGGCCTCAAACTTATTCAAATAAGCTAATAACCCAGAGTTATATATATATATTTGTGTGTGTGTGTGTGTGTGTGATTTTATATAATTTTAAAAATATATAATGTAGTATATATGTACATACATATATGCTTAGTTACAGTAACAGTGTAGTAGTCAGAATTATTGAAAGGTAGAGGGGGTATATTGGGAGATGAAGAATATCCCTATAAATATACAAGCAGACATTGGATTAATATGTAGCAGAAGAGTTAGAGGAAACATAGGACAAAAGGTAGGTTAGCTTAGAAAAATGATGGCCAGACAATTATGAAAGAGGTCATAAAACTCTGGCAAGATTTATAAGTGATTTGTATAAATGAAGGAATGTCCCATGTTTCTGGAAGAGTAAATATTGTAAACTTATTACTTATGTTTGGAGTTTAATGCAAACCTGAATTAGTGTTTTGTGTGTTGTATGGGTATGTGTGCTTTTTAATTTTTACCCAGGAATTAGAGATATGTGAGAATTATTTAAGAGTCAGGGTTAGCAATAATTTGGTATTGACTAGATGTGTGGGCTAAGGGATAAAGTCCACAATATTGCACAGACTTCTGTCTTGCGATGATGGGTTGAATCATCATGGCATTCATTTTCACAGACAAAACAGGTTTCAAGGAGGCAATGAATCAGCTTTGTGAATTTTCACTTTGACAGTGAAATTAAACTGTCTATGGAATATCTAAGGGAAGAAAGCTACAGGATAAGAAGATAAAAAGCTAAAATGATAGGTCTGGGCTAGGGCTATTGATTTAGATATTAGAATATAAACATTTCAGTTGAAACAATAAGTATAATGGGATTGATTGAGAAGAACTGATAAATCAAGGGAAAAAGATTGAGGCCTGGGATACCCCAATTTAAGAGGAAGGAGACTTTATAAAAGACTGAGAAATAGCTACAATGAGAGAATCGACTGGAAAGTTAAGAGGGTCATGAAAATTAAGGCATTGAGAAGTGGAAAAAGTCAATAGATACTTCAGCTCAGAAAGGTCAGATAAGATACAGTTTACTTTCAGCAAATACAAGCTCTTTGGATGGCATTTTTATAGTATCCCTCACTTTTTCTGAAAGTATATACTCTGACTCAGCAATTTCATTTTTAGGAATTTATCATAAAAACATATATCAACAAATGAACAAAAACTATATAGTAGTTTTTTTATTGTAACATTTTTTCCTTTTATATTAAAAACTACAACTAGTTTTAGTTTAAATTATGTCATCAGTTTGGGACTGGTTAAATACATTACAGCTACACAATACAGTAAAACAGCTGTTAACACAATATCATATAACATGACTATTAACACTGAGATCAATATATACTCACCAGGAGAACCTCTGAAGACATTACTGAGAAAGTCAAAACACAGGAAATTGTGAAGAGCAGTTTAGTGAGAAGGTAAGCAGGCAGGAGCTTGGCATCCTGGCTTCAAAGGCAAGACCTGCTCCTTACTAGTTTTAGAATACTGGAAAGTTTGATAATGATTCTGTGCCTCAGGTACTTCACCAAAATAAACAAAAGGATATTTCCCTACTGTCACCATCCTTTGCGTTAGGTGACCACTCCAATTAGACTAAACTTTTCTGAATCTTTTTACTCTAAATAATGGTCTCGATTCATGAATATATCAGTGCAGTAATTAAAATGTTCAGTCTAGGCCAGAACTCTCACATTCTCAATATCTACTACAAAAATGAAAGAAGATCCTTTGTGCCTTGCTAATTAGGAAGTCATTTGTGACCTCCACACAGGTGTCAGGAGGGAGAAGAGCAGCACACAGGGAGAGAAAGAAGGAGAGTAGAAGACGATGAGATCAAGTAAGTATAGGTGAACTTTTGGATCAGCTACAGAGGGAAAAGTTAAAATAGAGTTTTCAGTTCAGAGGGTTCATTCCTTTTGAAACAGAAGCTGTTACAATATACATACCACATAGGAAAAATCAACTGGAGGCTAAGAGGGTTCCTGCTTGATACTCCTATTTGCTCTCTACAGGAGAGAAAAGATGACATTAGGGACTCACAGAGTGTGGTGGTAGTTGGAATATTCTTTGAAGGAAGACAAGACAAGGGAGTTTCCTAAAATCATTCCCTAGGATTCCTAAGCATCTTTATGAGCTGGTCTGAGTTTGGAGATAGGTATATGGAAGGGTGGAATGGGGGCAGCTCTGATTTTCTCTGGAAGCTTCAGAGCCTGACTTGCAGGCCTAATACACACCTTCAGGCCATGCTGCAGGCTGTCTCAGAAGAACCCCAACACCAAATGGTCAGGCACAGGGTTTGCTTGTCTTACTGTTTAGCTGTAGGCCAGTTCTGGGCAGTCAACCTATCAAAGAGTTACACAAAATACATTTTTGCTCCCCCATTGAAAGTATACCTTCATTTTCCTATTTAAAAATATAATACAAAACACTGACTAATTCAACAGCCACTGTGAATGGCTTTGTATTAATTCATCAACACACTGAATCCAAACACTTGACTTTCTTAAATACAGGAAATCCTCACCACCCTATTCATTCTACTGCTTTCTCTGGCACTCCTAATATCTACCACATAGGGCTTTACTCTATAGGATGTTGAGTTGCTCCCGTTATCAAAATTTACTATTTTCTGCTGAGTATCACAATTCATTTTGATAGTCTATTATAACCCTTTTGAAAGTCGGATATTTGTGCATTGTGACACCCTATAAAGAACTATTACTATGGAAATAGCAGAAATTTCCTTTCATCATATAATCCTTCATGGTCACACTCAAGAGCTCAAAGGTTTGTGGAGCTTTGGAGTCTGTGGTGGTACTCAAGATTCAGGGAGAAAATAAACAACAAAATCTGAAAATAAAAAATGGCCCACATCGCAAATCTTACACAGACTGAATATTTTGGGGCTCCAATTCCAGAAACATTGGAGGAGAAATAAAAGAAAACTCTGTGTCTTTTCATAAAAATTTACATTTTATTAATTTTGTTTGCTTTAGAAAAATAATAATTGTAATTCATAGACAATTGTAACTATCCAGAAGTGAAGCAGTGTGGTACAATAGAGAAAAATGAAACAAAAGAAAATGTAAATGAAGACGCTACAGTCTTGCCTATAGATTTCAGTTCTTTTAACTACTTGGGCTTCTGTGTTAGTCTAGAAGGCACTGGCATTTATTCTGAATCCACTCACCTATGGAAAAAACACCCTAGAACACATGTGCCCTTTGCGCATTTGACAGGTAGGCCCATGATAATAAAGCAGCCTCTGTCTTCCTCTGTGATGTGAACAGCATGAGAAATCTTATCTCTTAGTTTCCTTTTAGTTTTAACATGCATGTCATTCTAAGTGGTCTCTCTTCTCAAGTGCTTACAACAGAAAGGGTCAAATGGGTAATGTAGATCTGGGAGCACAGATAACAGCTGTTTTCACTAGTTGGGTTGCCATGAGCAAGTTAGTTACCTCAGCTTTCTGGGCTTCATTTTCTTCATATGTAAAAGAAGTACAGATTCCTACCATATGGAATTATTGTGAGGATGAAATGAGGTAAAGCATGTTAACCACTAAACACTGTGAACCATGACTATCACATTGTAGAGGACCAATAAATAATGTAATTAATATTAACAAATACATACAACTGAAAAGGTGCTTGTAGAGTTGCTGCATGTGGAAATGACTTCATTATATATTCACATACAATTTGGGTAACACATTTTTTGGGGACTTTTTGTCCCCAAATACTGTTGCTACTTTTATAATAGAGGTCATCAGACTGAATTGATATCATTTATTTGTGTCACACAGTAGGTGCGAGTTCTCATCTGCAAGTCATCTAACAACATTTACTGAATACAGATGTGGTTCTCATGGGGAGAATGATCTAATGACTTCTTGACATTCTGTGGGTGTTTAATGAAGGCTTTGAGTGAATGAATACAGAAATGGGCACATAGATGAATGGAGTTAGTCCTGGAAATTTTCTCTTCATACAGGAGATATTTTTTGTATAAAATTTAATTTTTAAAAATATGTCTTTCCTATTGATCTATTGTAAATGCCTAAACAAGAATAATTGTAGCCTGATGTGCCAAGATCAGATTAATGCTTATCTTTGTTATTAATTTCATTGAATAAATTACAGCCAAATATGCATTATTACCTTTTTCATTAGAAATATTGATTGTGATTATAGATCAAGATATCATTGTTATTTATTTATGGATATATGTAATGAGAATTGTTCTGAGGAAACCTTTTCTTCTGCTATGTTTTCAACTGGAAAATTTTACTTATCCTTCTAGGTACAGTTGAAATGTACCTCCTTTGTGAAGCCTTTCTACCTTTCATTCAGGAACAATTTATCCCTTCTTTATGCTTTTGTGGTCATTAGTACTTACAAAATTCATTATATATAATTTATATTTATGTTACATATTAATAGTGTATTATATTAGTTATAAATGTCTATAGCATTTATAAATCTGTATTATGTTTAATACAGTTATCAGTCTCATTCTGTCAATAACAGCACACACAAGTGACATACTAATATGAGCCCTTTAATGACAGAAAATGTGCCTGCATTATAACTTGCAGTGTGCAGAAAGGAAGTCTTCTCATTAGACATTTGCCAGATAACATTTTACATCTCAGAGCCCAGCACAGTGTTTATCATATGTGAATGCAGTAAAAATTTGAGTTTAGTCAAGTCCTCATTAGAAGGTTTATTTTTTTTCAATATAAGAAAATCTGTGCTTTGAGTTTTTTCATTTTTTGTTTTTAAACCAACCTTGCCCTTCCAGGCCATCATTTTCCAGAACAGAAATTTATACATATATTATGAAGCACTGAATTTGGGTTGTTTCTCTCAGACTTGAAGCATTGAAGTAGTTCATGCTGTGCCTGTCTTCTGGGTGATGAGGAGTCTGCTGAAGTTATTCTGGCCCCCTGCCTGCGCCTGACAAAGATATCAAGTAAACACCAAAGAATTAAGGTCCAAAGAAGTTGTTGTGAGCAGCTTTCTTCTGCTTACCCATGGACACATTCTTAATTGCTAGCTTCTAAAAGCAACTGGCATCCTTCATTTGTGCCTGATTCAATTGCTTTTGAGAAGTGTTCTTTTTCATTTACAGCCTTAGAGGTGGTCAAACCCTGTAGTGCTGTAATCTATATGGAGTCATTTACATTTATATAGTCGATATTTTACCAGGTATGTGCATATAGATTACCTGAGGCCACAAAGCCTCTTACTATCCACAGCGAGCCTATGCTTTTAGTAATAACCCAACTTCCCCTCCCTTACCTTGAGTATTTTTAAGGGACCATCATGTTGTTCTCTTCAGAAAACTACAAACAAACCCACAATGTCAGAAACAAAATGTTAGATATTTCAAAGCTGATGCTGTTCTCAGAAGTTTTGAGGAATATGTGTTGCACCATTATCTTTGTGGAAGAAAGATGGCAAGTTGTTCTGTTGGTCTTTTCTCTGAGTTGATCTCAGTGCTGATGACCAGTTTTCCAATGTGGTAGGCATGCACACTGGAGACCTGCAAGTGGCAAAGCATGGAAGGTAATCCCCTATGATGCTCACTGCTTTATGAGAAGATGTCATTAAAGGTGATTATGGACAGTCACTTTATGACCTATCCTGTATAACATGAGGACCCTTCCCAAACTCCCAGAAGAACACAAGTACAGTCTTCTCAGGCTTTGGGAAAAATAACTAACCTTCATTTAAGTCTCATTATGTGTGGATTTTCATTTGACATATTTTATTTAACCATTAGAAAAGGCAAGTATTATAATATCCTTTCTATTGATAGTAATTTGAAGTTCAGAATTCAATTGTTTGCCCAAGAAGATGTGTATGGTAGCCAGAGAAATAAGGATGGAAACAAAGCCTGTTTGCCTTTAAAGCAATTCCCTGTCTCTTGTTCCTGACTGCTTCCTCTTTATCAAATTTGGAAAGTAGACGTGCCTGGAGGATAAGGTCTTAGTTTTGAAGTTCCTGGGTAAACTTTCCCTACTAGGATATTACCTTTCTTAATGCATGTCTGCAGGGGTACAGATAAACAAGAATTTGCTACAGTATGATTATCCTATAAATGAAAACTATATACTTCCTTAGCACTGCAGGTCCCAAACTCAAGAGATCACATGCCTTAAAACAGTGGCAGAGGATTAGGGGAGGACTTTGGCTTAGTAATTTAAGTCTCTTGCTGCACTCATATTGTTCTCAGGTACCCACATTTTATCATCATTGTTTTACATTTATAAGAACTATTCTTTTTCTATTCTTCCCATTTTCTCTTTTTTAGTAACTTTAAAACATTACTTCATCACAATTAAATATCTTGCACATTTATAATACTCTTTGCCCTGCATTTTTAAGTTACAAAAACTTCTGAATAAAAACTTTGCCGGACAGGAAAGTCAAGGTAATCTATTATTGATGGAGAAGGTATAGGATCCTTTGCTATCCAGGGAGCTGCTAACCCAGATGTGAGGTTCTCCTGCTTCTGAGTTGGTCTGAGTGTCATTCCAAGTAAAACATGGGATAGGTCTATCTAGGCTGTGTAGATGGGCCTTCTCTTGTGATCCTCAGGAAAACTTAGGAATTATTTTGAGTATTTTTCACCTATACTTATAATAGGCTTATCAGTGAGCAGTAAAACCTCAATGTGCAGAAACGAAGGTAGATTTAGCTTCAAATTTTCAATCTACAACTTGCCATGTATGTATTTCAAGGCAAGATGTCAACACCTTGAGCCTCCTTGCTCATTAAAAAGAAGGAGGTGAATGAACAACACTAGTATGTGGATTAAGGGTAACATGTATAAACTGTGTGGCAGAATGTGTCAACATATGGTAGGACCTAGCTGCTCTTATGGTTATTATTCTTCTTATATTTATATAGTAGACATTGCCTTATAGGAACTGTTATCTATGCCATTGACCCAAGAGTCATTTGTTTTGCTGTTGTATTAAGCGGTAGAGGAAAAGTTGATAGCCCTGTGACCCTATTTCTCTAAGAAAACTCTTGACCTAAAACCCAAGCCAAGAAAAAAAAGTGATTAGTGTCTAAGTTGGTTCTTAAGATGTAGGTGAAATCCTTGCCTTATAGGAGAAAATATATATTTTGACAAAATGTTCTTCTAGTTCTGAGGGAATAAGTGTTACATAGAGCATTTCACAGTGGTTTTCCCAGCAAGGGAAGTCTGTCTGTTCTTCCAGTATCGTAGGTAACAAAACTGAAGTAGCATCCAGGAAATATGGAAAGAGGCCTACCTGCCATGCTGTGAAGCTGCTCGTATAATCATTAAGATTGCTTTCTGTTTCTAAGAAAGAAATTACAGACACTGTGTTGGTTGTTTTTGGTTCACAAAGGTTTTCTTTAGAAAACACAACCTCAGGAGACTCACTAAATGAACCCCATTTCTAAGCAGGCTTGCCTGGACAGATTATTCTGGCCACCATATCACCATCATATCACCTCCCTGCCTAGCCTCCAGAAGTATCTACTTGTACCCAGAGACACACAGAGAATCTACCTTACAGGGTGTTAACAGATGTATCCGTGATGATGGAATAGAAAGCAATTTAACTGTGGCCAGGACTTGAATAGAGTGAAATTAAGTTTTAGAATGCAGGCTATTTCATTGCTTTTTAGCCACTAGCTTAGACTGCCTTCTGAGAGAGAGAGAGAGAGAGAGAGAGCGACAGAGAGAAACACCAACACAACCACTGTAACATTATTTGAAGTACACTTTTTCATGCAAGTCATTTCTCTATTTTTTAAAAAATAACTAAATCAATCTGTAGATGCTTTCTGGGCATTCTTCATATGAAAATAAAAGACATTGTCTTTTTTTAAAAATCATTTTCAGGCTGATTATGAAGTTGTGCACATTGACTATTGAATGAATATTATGTTTGAAAACGAAAGCACTTGGTCTCTCTGTCTCCCTTATTCCCACTAGGAGGTAAAGTAGTCTACATGGAGTTGGGGACTGGTGAAGGGCGTCCCTGGATTGCAGGTGGCACAGCAGGCAGGCCTTTGTCCTTTCTCCTGCTTCGTTTTGATGAACTCTATTATCTTCATGATTTTCCCTCCTTCCTTACTCTGCTGACTGTAATCACCTGAAAGACAGGCACTCTATTGTCTGCCATCATACACCTAGAGCTTCACATAGTGTTTAGTATAGAGTAGGCATTCAGTATGAATTTTTTAAAACTTAAAAATTTTTTTTGCAGTGCTGGGGATCAAACCCAGAGTCTTATGCCTGCTAGGCAAGTACTCTATTACTAAGCTACATCCCTAGTCCATTTTTTTTAATCTTTGAATGATGGCATAAATTTACTTGAAGGAGTCTCCTTCGATCACCTTAACGTTCTTATTATATTGAAATATATTTGTCACTATTTGGTTTATGTCCACATAAGTTTATTTCTAATCAATTTAGTTAGGAAAAGTTTTGTGTATGCAAGGTTTCAGGGGTTGGGTTTAATTTACTACATAAGAATTCTTTTTCAGGACTTTGTGACATTAACTACATAGGTAAATGTGATGATTGTAAATTTGAAAATCACTTTAAAAAGTTTAGTAGTAATTTAGGAAGAAGGCTAATAGGTCAAGTTCCTATAAACAAACCAAAAAGGAATCAATTTATGTTTCTTTATATACACACATACACACCACATACACATATACACACACATACCACACACACATATACCCTCAAACACCCCTGTGTGGGCAATTTCATTTTTTGACAAAAAATTGACATTACTTCCTCTAATAAATATTTATTTAGCAAACTCATAGAGAATTTATTATGTTCAGTAATATACTAAAATTTTTTATAAATATTGAACTAGCATAATTCCTATAACCTTATGAATTTTATATTAGTAAGCATAGCAAAGTGGCCCAAGGTCACCCAACTTGGAAGGAGAATGGAGCCAGAGTTTCTAACCAGGCAGTCTGTCTCTACAGCCTTCAAACTGCTGCCTCACTGAAGAACTGTGCGTGAGGAGTAGATTAAGTGTGGGCTAGTGTGCAGAGGGTACCAAGGCTCCAGCATCTCAGAATTGTTGATGCTCCTGGAAATATGCAGTTTTGTTTCATCATTACACTTTGAGCTAGTCTAAGGATGGACTCAAAAGGAGGAGGTATCTTTGAGAAGCCCATCTTCAGAGATCAAAAGGAAGGGCAACTGAGAAAGACATCTCAGAAGAGAGCCAATAGTAGCTAACAATAACTAACCTTCATTGAATGAATACTGTAGGTTAAGAAATGTTCTAAAAACTTTATATGAATGAACTTTTGCCATCCTCAACATAACCTTTCACTTTGTACATGATGAGACTGAGGCACAGGGAGTTTGTGTAATTTACTGAGGAATGTGCAGCTGAGTGGCAGAATCTGGGATTCAAATTCAGGCTGCTGGATTCCAGGTGATGAGGTTAAGGAAAAGAGATGAGACACTGTGACTCTAAGACCTTGGTAACCTTTACCACTTCAATATGTTGTTATTTTGGCTCCCCCTACTATTTTCTCACTGGGACAATTGATCAGAAGTAAAAATCTCAGAACTGAAAGAGCTCATTGGCTTATCTTCAGGAAAGCAATAGAATGGGGAGGAGTGATAGGGAGACTGTCTCTATGGAGGGTTGAGGAAAGCCACAAATAGGAGGTATGATGAGCTCTTTGGGGGTTGGAGACATGCTGATTCCAGGAAGGGGTTTAATTATCTAGAAGACAGGAGGCTCAGAAACCAAGTTTAGCTCTGGTGAGGCTCATTGGCATTGAGAAATCAAAGGCCCTTGTATGATTCTCTGCTAATCACCTAAAAGGGATTTAAACTCAGAAATCCAGAGGTAGCACTGGATAGCACACAGACATTAACCTACAAGTCGAGAAGCATTGTGTTTTGGTCTCAGTAATAAGCTATCACCATAAGCTATCACCAGTTCCCTGGAAATATATGTCAAATGTTATTCTATATAATTAAAAACCAGTGAAGCCAAGAAAACCTTTATAGTAAGCATTAAAACTGTGTCAGTGTTATATGTTAACAACAGCTATCATTCATTTATACCTTATTTATAGAAGTCTTAATGATTCCTTAGTTTTACTAAAGAAATGTAATCAAAAGCTCACTTTATAGCAAAACCCAAATATCTGGAATATATTATAGTTGTATTATCATTTCAAAACATGCATAAAGTATTCATTAGAAAATAATAAGTGAAACAAAGATATGGTTATGTGAAAAAATTTAAAAATTATACTATTTGGGAGATTATAATAGACCAAAATCTCAAAAATGAGCAACTTTTTCTGAGATGTTAAAGTCTGGGATCTTATTATTACAATATTGCTTTATTAAAGGATGAAGCTCAAATAAGAAGGAGCTCTTAATATGCTTAATAGAATTACTAACTTAGGAAATCAAGGAGAGGTAAAGCGTGAAAGCTGGCTACATTTATGAAGCCATGATCCCACGTCACATTGAGTGATCTCAGATTTTATCACTGTTCTTTAGGTTGGGTATCCTTAAAGCAGCAGTGGAGGTTCTTGAGTTCTATTCAATATTTCAATATAAACATGCTGGTGAAAATAGCCAACCGAGCTAGTAAAGGTATCAAGTCTTATTGAAATTCCATTATTGTAGCATGAATGTCATACTGATCAGAAACTCTTAAGTTGCTGAGTATACACACATATACACACACATGCACACATATGCAAGTATGAAAACTTTTTTATTATCATATTATTGTTGGAGTGGGGATACATTGTGACATTTACAAAATTTCTTATAATGTATCATAACTTCATCCTCTCCATCATTCTCTTTTATTGCCTCTCTCCCCCATTCCTGAAATAGTTTCAACATGTCTCATTTTTCCATTTTCACATGTGAGTACATAATATTTCTACTACATTCACTCTCCCCATGCTCTTTCCTTTGAAAACTATTTCTCATGATAATAAAAGAAGCTCTATATTGTGATAAGTTACAGAAGACAAATCCAGAAGTTTTGATTTCCTCTATGGTTCTCTGATTTAATTTTAACTAAATCTTAGACAAAATATGGACATTACAGTCAGATAGACAGAGGTTCATATTCCAGCTCCATAATTTTGTTGCTTTTTATCTTAACTGATTACTCACTTAGCTTCTTTGAGTCTGAGCTTCTTCCCTTGCAAAAATGGACATGATGCCTATTCGTTTAGGTTACTATGGGATATAAATAACATGTGGGGCAATGCCTCACACATAGTAGATGTGCCCTAAATGCTGCTCTCATTTCTCTATTGCATCTTGCTAGTGGTGCTAGCTATTGAGTTTTAGTGAAAGTGAAATTATCTGTTTATATTTCTTTGTCACCTGTCTTCTGGAGCCAAGGACACATTTGGAATACATAGAAGTTAAGGAAGGGTTACAATTGATTTTCTTCATTATGTTCTGTCCATTTTTATTACTCTTGTTGAAATTGCTTATTTGTAATCTGGCAAAATTTCAAGACAGTGTATTGAACAAGCACACTGAATATTGAATGGAAATGAAAGTGAGGTTAAAGCTGTTAAATCAAAGATGAAATCAGCCAACCAGGCAAAGAAGTCTCCATTCCAGCTCTCTAAAGACAAGCGTCAGGTAGAAAAACTGGACAGAAGGCAAGGTTGTTAAGAAAGCCACCGAGTCATTACTACAGGCTTAACAAGTTATATATTGACATTGACATGTCTAGAAGTTTTTACTTTTTCTAAACCTCACAAAAACTTAAGACTTTGCTAAGAAATCCTATAAGAGTGGAATTTGTACCTATATCTTAAACAGTGCTCTGTTTTAAAGAGACTGCACTATAAATCACAAGTTCCACACTTGGGTCATGGACCTTAAACCAGAGTAAAATCAGGCCAAAAATGAGAGATGAAGTGTCTGGCACTTCTACTTTTGGCATTCCTCTGCTCTTAGTCCAAACTTCCCTCAATAAGCCACATGAAGTCATCTTTCTCTGCCTCTTGTCTCTCTTAGATCACAACAGCTGGACTTTTCTCTGCCCCTGCAGTTTTGGGTTTTCATTTGTCATGCTGTTTAATCACCTGCCCTTTCAAGAGGTCCACTTGGATTCACTTCAACTAGACATTAATCAGGCTTCTTCTCTATGTTACACACTGTAGGGAATACAAAAATTCATCATAGTTGTCATGGCCATTATGGTCAAGTTGTTCACTGTCTACCAGTGGAGTGAGGTAAATAAAGTATCATTCGGCTCAATATGAGCTGTGCTAGGATAGAGGTATGAACCATGAGGTGGGTTCACAGAGAAGAGTAATAGCTTTGCCTGGTTGTTGGGAAGCTCCTCATCACCTCTGTAAGCTGTGTAAGGGAAAACCTTTGTGACCTCCTCCAAGTGAGTGGTCTTCTCTGACCCCTACCACTTGTTGCCTACCTGCTGGCCTTCAAAGCCACTGGAGCTATTTCCTTCTGAACACTTCCCACAAATTATGGTCTGTTAGCCTGTCCATTAAAGTTGACATCTTTGAGATCACAAACTGCTTTTAGTTTTTTCCTCATAGTACCTTGCTATACCAAATGTTGTTATTATGGTCTTAATAAATGTTAACTAAATAAATAATGTGACATTTGGATTAAGATTTATATAATGAGTAGAAGTATTTCAGAACAGGTAAATCGTATTTCCTCTTCTTGAAATAATAAATGTTACAATTTTAATGTTCATTTTGTACCCAGAAATAACAGTAAGCATTTTATAAACATTACCTTTAAACATCAAAATAGTCCTGCACAGTAGATGTTATTCTCATAATTCATAAGCATTAAATTCCAGCTATCTAGGAAATAAATAACTTGGTCAACTAGGCACAGCTGGTAGGTAGCAGAATCAAACCTGGTCAAACCTGGTTATTAACATCCATCCATCATCATTATTTGTGACCATCCATGAAAATGTATGGAGCACCTGCTATGTAAAACTCTCTTGTGTCAATGATGATGAAGAATGAGGCATAGACCCTACCTCCAAGGAACCTATTATATTTATTTATTTATTATTGTGCTGGGGGTACATTTTGGCATTTATAAAAGTTCTTACAGTATATCATAACTGAATAGTCATAGCACATGGTGAAAAACTGCTGTATAAAATGTATAACTGTGTGAAAGACAAGAGGATAAGGAGATGAGAAAAGCAGCTGGTCAGAGACCACTTCCTGGAGTAACTGGGTGAGCTGGTTCTTAGTAGATAAATGGGAGATATTTAGGCCCCCAAATCTGTGTAGCAGTGGGCATGGGTGGGTGAGGAAAGGAAGAATATCCATTGTAGAAGGAATAGAATGGACAAGGCACAGAAGAGTAATGATGATGTCTACTAATAAACTGTGGCTGAAATAAAGTATTCAGGACAAAAGAAAGTTTCAGAAATGGTTGGGCAACAGCATTTTAGATATGCAGGTGGTAGAAACCAGATCATGTCTAGCTTTGTACAATGTGCTGATGACTTAGAAGTTTATTCTAAACATAAGAAAAGCTACTGGAGAGTTTCACACAGGGCAGTAATTGATTAGAGGGAGTCCAGAGGCTTATTATTAAATAGTGCTGGCTTTCTTTAATGTACATTGTTAATGTACGTGAATCATAACCACGCTACTCAAATTCTAAGTCCAGTGGAGGCTGAAGATGCTACCCAAGAGAGGAAAGCCATGGAATTGCTCAAAATCATTCCATAGTTACTTACTTATAAAGACAGTGTACTCTCAGTCTATCCTCTTATCTATGAATTAGAAAAGATTATTATTACCCAAAGACAGGAATTCATCTACAGTAAAACTGAGAGAAATAGAAATTTCTGAGCCAGAAGAAATCTTAAAATATTATCATACTTACAGTAGAAATCCAAAAGGTGAAGGATAGCTCAAGCCATGAGGCCTGCAGTTCAGTTATTAAATAATTTCAACATTTACCTTCAAGAATGGTTTAACTGTGTTATAAAAGTGACCTGGAGTTTGTTGGGTCATCTGTCTCCTATGCTATATATGATTCACTTAATAGAAGTTGGAAGTTTTCAAAGTTAAATCTCAGTGTGGGCTGTCTCTTTCTGTAATAAACGTTTCCCTTCCCTCCAAAAATGGATCAAATTTACATATTTTCTTGTGTCTCTTTTCAGTTTCCCTCCACTCTCAGGAGGAACATGCTTTCTAGGTCAGGTGACTTCAAAACTAAGAGATTTGATAGATTCTTATTGTTAATATTTTTCTTCAAGTATGATAAAATAACTTGCTATTATAAAGACATTATTTTGGAGAGTTAATACTACCTCTGTGGATGAGAATTAGTCTGGTTTTGTCTTGGAAAGATAGCAAGACTGACAGGATTCCCAGTGTTTCTGCTGTGCTTATTGATAAGTGCTAAGCTTTTGATAGAATGAGCCCTGAATTTTCATGTTTGAAGTCTGGTATAAATATTTCAACACAGTAAACTTCTATTTGGCAGTTTGGTAAAGTCTGATGGTGGGTAAGGCCTTAGACAAAACTGTTAAGTCTGAATAATGTACTGCTCTCACAGATTTAAGCAGGATCTGGAGCAGAGGCAGTTAGAAAAGAAAGGGAAATAATATTTACTGAACACCCATATGATAGTGGCTTTGCCATTCCTTTTATTTAATTTTCATATCAATACTAGGAAGCGTGACTTGTTTTAAGAATTTTACCAAAGGAAAAGCCATCAGAGAAGTTAATCTCCTTGTCCAAAATTACAGTTAAGAAGTGATGAAATCAAAATTTGTGCCCATGTTTGTCTCCTATGTCTATTATCAAACTATTTCATGAAACAGCATGGCACTGCTTCAAGTTATTTGCTTTGTTTTTTCATTATCATCACTTTATGTGGGTTGGTATGGTTCTCTGAAGCTTGACCTCTTATAAACTTTGAAATTGGAGTTGGTGTATTATCTCTTTAGACCTATGACCTTAAAGGTCCAGGTCTCCCTGCTAACTGTATTTGATCACTGTAACGGATCCAGAAGGACACTTTTTCGTTGTGACCATTTGATAGACAACAAGGAAGATTAGTAATACTGTTATTGTGTGTCTTATTTGGGGTTTCTGTCTAAATCCTATGTTGTTTTCTCCATAGCACAGTAAAAAGAATATACAGGGTCAGAGGGTGAGAGGGTCAGAAAATTTTATTACTCTGTGGGCAATCTCTTTCATTACTTCTTATATTCATTCACTTAGTTACTCACTTATTAGATAAACATTCACTAATAGATTGAACCTCTCTTATGGGTTGATTATTAGGGTAGACCTGAGGGAAATAAAAATGAAAAAGGTAGATTCCTTCCCCTATGAAGTATACATATAACCTAGTGAATTCTTGGCAATGTGCATCCTGTCATTACTTTCTATAGTTTTATTTGCAGTTAAAATTCCCCCTTTTCTACCCTGATAACCATGAAGATGGATCATAGGAGAAACAATGAATGTTCTGTGTGAGAAAGATATTTGAGAATCACACAGAGTTCACAGGATGGGCACAATATTTTCTGAAACAAACAAGTAAGGGCTATCACCTGTATCAGGAAGAGAAGGAGCAGTGAGTGTGGTTTTGAAGTGAAGAGTAATGTTGCCTGCTAGAGTTCCAGAGCTATCTCTCCTCCCCCTTTCCTGATAAAGAATTGCTGGAACAGGAAGAGTTAAGCCTTTGGTTATACTGGGGTGAATTTTTAATGAAAGAAAAATTTCATATTGTATCATTCAGTGGGAAAAATGGCTAGAAACTATGTACAATATCATCTTCCTCTTAGGATAATAAATATATGTGTGAATGCATATAAAAGGAATAATATGCTGTTAGTAGGTATCTTTGAAAGATCATGTATTTATTTTTAAAATAGTCTTTATTGTCAAGCTGTATAGTCAAAAGTGATTGCTTTTGCCATGTAGCAAAAGAAACATTTCATTTTGTTTTTTAAACAAAATTATTTAAAAAGTGAAGTCCATGTGATTAAAAGTACAGAAAATTCCAAAGCAAAACATTCTTGGGCTGACAATAAAATCAAAGGAGGAAGCAATCATAGTAGCAAAAAGAGCTTCCAGGGGCTGAAGATGAAGCTCAGTGGTAGAACTCTTGCTTGGCATGCATGAGGCCTTGGATTTAATCCTTAATCCTAACCTCAGGAATAAAAACCTAACCTCAGGACTCAGAGGGTAAATAAACACCACTAAGTAGTTTTTTGTAAAGTCTCTAGTGTTCCTTCTGAGTTATATGCTCAGAGACTCTTATTTTTGCCCCTAGCCTAGGAGTAATTAGGAAACCAATGGATCTGCTGAGGGTGAATAGATGAGGCCTGGAAGGGCTGTGCTCATGGGAAGGATGTTTCAGTATATATTGATAGGTTGATAAGGGGAAGGTTTGAGGGATCTCACTCATTTCTTAGCCTTACAGCTTTCTCAGGTAGGCCAAGCTAACCTGATATATCTTAAATATGTCCCTCCTTTGTTATCCCAGAGGCCCTAGGGGGCAAGCACCTCTTTAGAGGGGTGCTTTGTACTCACAATTACTATAAATGTTTGGTTTTTTACTTTATATTTATTTTACGGTTCTATCTCTTTTAAGGGAATTAGAAAAAGGCATGAGGAACTTGTTCTCTGTTTTTCCCTCTTTCTCAATCATATCCTTCCTCGTGTGTGTGTGTGTGTGTGTGTGTGTGTGTGTCTGCACACATGCACACTTGGTCAAGTTCTACTTGGCACTGGGGATACAGATGAATAGGATGGTCTCAATGTCTGTCCTGAAAAAGAGAGAATGACAGGGATTGTCAGAACACTTGCTACTTCCTTAGAACCTGAGAAAGAAATTGAAACCTTCCAAGTTTTCACACGAAGAACAGAAACTTTTCCTAGGCACTTCTGCCAAAATGATCAAATGAACTCAGCAGTTGAATCTCTCGGTTGGCCTCTAGGAGCTGTCAGCTTGAAGCACTTGGAGACATCTCCGATGACAGCTCTCAGCGTTCCCACAGTTACTGTCTGAAACAGGCTCAATTTTATGATTACATGTGAGTAAGGAGTAAAGGAACAAAGGAGAGTAGTTTTTCAGTCTCTAATTTTAAAATAATGCTAAAGTTCCTCTTACCCTTGAATTCTGAGCAGACGGTTTGTGATTTTTGTAGAAGGGTGTGGATGTGGGGGGAGTAGAATTTGCTTATAGAGGTCAGAAAATCCTTACCAAATAAAATTGGCTATTGCAGCTCAGGATTAGGGGATTTGGGGAAAAACAGAGCAAAAGGTGACACTATAATTAACAGGCTGTTGCAGGCAAGGATGGATTCACGCTGTGCAGTACGTAATTTGGAAACCAAATGTTCTTGTTAAAGAGACCTGGCCTTGTACAGAAAGCTATGGGGGCTGTTCTAGACAAATGAGCTGACAAAACCTGCTTTGTGTGCTGGAGGATGTTTCCTTTCTCTGGTACGTCTGTTCTCTTTCTCCATCTTGACCACAACCAGGCCATTCACTACTTCATTCAATTATTAATATTGAAAATTATTGATCACCAACTACTTATAGGGCATTTTGTTATCACAGAAACTCAAAAACAATAGGAAAAGTCCTTGCTCAAATAGGTCTCTATTTTATAGAGAAGATGTATAAGAAAACAAACAGCCTCTTTCCCCACTGACAAAAGGTCTTCTATGACAGCAACTTAGATTACCACAAAACCAGAGTGGCAGGGTGCTTCAAATTGCTTGGAAGTTTTGGAAAAAGTTTGAGGAAGAGTTGAAGTACATTCAAATCCTGGACTTGGAGAGGGAAACATCTAGGCAGAAGATATAACATGTGCAAAGGTATGAAGATGAACAAAATTATAACAAATTCAACAAACTTTACATGGCTCTTACAATAAGAGTGCATGATAGAGTTAAGAGTCATAGAAGAAGACCTAGAGATATCCTAGGATTAATTGGAATGCAGCTAAGTTATTAACTTCCTTACTAAAATTTTTAATTCAATAATTGTATTTAAGGGTCAGTTTTGTTAAGGAGCACAAAATCAGTTTCCAAACACATATAAGGCCCTCAAGAGCAGAGAGTATAACACATTTTCTTTGCATTGCCAGCGTAAAATATAGTGCTTAACATTTAGTAGGTACTCAGTGAATTTGGAGATTGGGCTGACCAGTAATAATTCCTTGATAATGTTGAATCATTGATTCTAGAGGAGGAAGATGAAGAGAAAGTAGAAATATTGAGTTCCTGCTCTCTTTCAGGCACCAATTTGGTTGTTTCACATATAATATGATTAGTATCAACAGTAGCCTCTTGGGTATGATATACATAGTCTCACTTTTCAGAAGAGGCATTGAGCTTTGGGAGGTAGAATAATTTACCATGATCATATAGCTAATATGTGACTAGAGGTACGATTCAAACTCCTCTTTCTCTCTCTCTGTCTCCACACACACACACACACACACACACAATCTATGTTTCTTCTTTTTAGTATGAACTGCTGTTGAATTTCTGCTATAGTACTCTGGGGAGAATGCTAAAAATGTGTTCATTTGCAATAATAGAATAATATGGAATTACACTATTAGGAACAAATTTAATTTCTGTAGTGAATCATAAATTCTATAAGGATTCAGAAATAGAGTTGAAAATTGTTTTTCCTATATTTTAGGCATTGAGAAGTATTCAGTTTTCTAGTGATAAATGATACATGAAAAAAAATAAATGAATGATACAGAAAACTGTTGAATAAATGAATAAAACTGAAAAACTGTACAGAGCATTGCATTGAAGTAAATATTTCTGAGATTGTCAGTGTTAGGTTGCTGGTATACTATGTTCTGGTTATTTTAAATGTATAGCTGATGACTCACTTGGCCTCCAAAAGCATATAAATATAACAAGTGTGGAGGATAAAGTGCTTCTAGAGCACTGCTTAGAAAGCCTTGGTTAGTAGACAGAGTTTGCTGCTCCTCTGCCTACCTCTTGCCCATAGCTCCTCCTTGTTAGTACAGAGCTGGCCTCCTAGTTCTACACCCTGAACCTTATTGCTGGCTTTCTAGGGCAGTGCCTTTTTCATTATTTTAGGTTTATGATGGTGTGATCTTTTCTCTTTTTTTTCTCTCAGTTTCAGGCCAGTCTTTTTTGTTGTTTTGTTTTTTAGTCTCACGTATCAAGATGCTCTGTTGCCTTCAGACCTCTGAGTCACAGGCAGTGTGACTGGTTCCCCCAGTTTTCCTCCCCAGGTCCCACATGGTTCCAAAAGTACACATTTGCTGGGTGAATCAATGATGTGGAGGAGGATTCTAGACAGAGTGGTCCTTCCCACTGCCTGTCCTTCTCAGTAGTCAGCCCTGGATGAGTAATTGCCATTACTATTGTAATAATTATGATAATGAGAGTGATGTTAGAGACAAAGAATATATTGTATGCTTGACATATAACTCTTTATCATTGACCCAAACATCCCACTAAATTTCATATTGAAATTTATGGATTTCTAGATTGCTAGAATGATTAATCTCTTGTGGTAATCTAAATGAGTATTCAGCCTTTCTAACTTACATGTTTCTCTTCCACATGTTAGACTACAGCTTTGCCCATCAAGGGAAAGAGACAAGGTAAAATAAATCAAGAAAATAGTCAAAACTTTTTCAGACTTCAAATTTCTCCATACTGATATTTTTAGGAAAGTGTCTGCCACTTGGGTCTTGAGTGATAGTAATCTAGGCCAAAAGTGTTTCTGTCTGAAGTTTTAGTATTTTTATCATTTTCCTTCAAGAGAAATGAGGTCTGGCTTTTAGTCAGCAGAACTATTTTATGGATCATAAGATTGTGTTCTCAGAGTACCTGTAAGGTATAAGCAGATTCTGTCAGAAGAAACTCCACAATTGATTTGATTTCTAGGTGACCCTCATGGACCTAAGAAAGTAAACTGCATAATTAGACCAGTCTTGATGGTAACTAGTCATAAGCAAGGCAGAAGCAGCTTGTTCAGAAAAATTGGAGCAGACAGTTTTGTAATCCATCCCATTTTCTGCTTCCAGTTTCTGATTCAGTCGTCAGGAATGACTAGAGTAGTCTCTGGTAGAGTGGTCTGTGATGAGTGGTGTGTTAGGAACATTATTGGCTTCGGGGGATGATATTATACCTTAGGCTGTTTCCATTCTCCAAATTTTTAAGAACTGTTGATTTGAATGGAAAAATTGGATTCTTTCTAGAGATGAACTTTATTGTTTGAGAATTTCATCATGATGTTCTTAAGATGAGGGGAGGGTGTAGGTCATAGGAAATACATGTACTGTTTGACCTGTGAGAGTCAATGCTATTTATCAGCAAAAGGCAGGATCTCATGGGGAAGAGCTTAGAACAGCACATCTTTAGTCCTTGGTTTCCATCTCTGTCAAATAAGAATGACAATGAAGATCTTGTGGGATTGTCATGAGTATTGACAATAATTTATTTGATAGACCTCATACAAACCTGAGCAATAGGTGCACAGTACACAGGAACTACTAGTAGGAGGTTTAGCCACAGTGGTTATCCTGACAGTTATTATAATAGTGAAAATAGTAAAAAAAAAATAATTGTTAGATGTTCATTAATTTCTAGGCAGTGTGTTAAACCTTTATATGCATCACTTTAATTATTGAAAGCTCTTAAAGAAAATATTATCATCCTATTTTACAATCACATGTGGCATAGTGGTGATGGTGGTAGTAGTACCAGTAGGAATGCAGTGATGGAATTGCTGATGCCTCAGATCCTCTGTTCCTCTGTGTAATTTAGTATATAAACAATAGCAATATACACATATACATATATGTTCACATATGTAATATATGTACATATGTATACTGAGTTTTCCCAATTTCTTTGAAAAAAAAAAGAGAAAGTTCATAGAACCCAGATATTATCTCCTGATTTCTTTCCCAAACCTTTAACACAAGTAGAAGAACAGAGCACATAAATATCTGGCCATTATGGTAGTTGAGAGGATGTCAGAAGCTATTTCAGATTGGTCTAGTAACTTGAATTAGGTATATTAGCTTTGCCTTTGTATAAAGCACTATATGTACTTATTGTATTAAAAATAAGTTGAGTTAATGATTATAAAGAATTTATGTAGTAAATATTCCTTAGGAATGCAAATGGAGGATGGTGATGCATGTCGTTTAGAGCTTGGAGTCAGAAGTTCTATGATTAACACCAAGTCATGAAACTTTTCTGATCATTTCTGTCTCTATAAAAATGTGGTGATAATATTCCTGATTGACCTCTGATATCCCTCCATAGGTTTACATGTTATATAAGCTATATAATGCTATCAAAGCTAGAAATTGCTATATATGCACTGAATGTTACTGTACATAGTTGGAAAATCAAGGGAGATTTCATGTAAAGAGTTTTCCTAAAATTGAGCTTTAAAGAGTAGGACTTGGAAGAGTTTGCAAGAGATCAGAAAGCCTCAGTATCTTCTTATGAAGGAGAGGATCATAACATAGATCATCCTCCACACCGCAGAAGAAATCGCATAAGCAGCTACATGTAGGTATAGGAAAGTTCAGGACTAAGTTAGGATAAATTCAGTCATCAATAGGGGTCCATTCGATGATAAGCAAAGAGCAGCATAATCAAAAGGCTTGTGTTTTGTAGAATACTCAACATACAATCTATAGGATGCATGAGAAAGTAGTGACACTGAATGCAAAGTTGAGTTAGGAGACTAGAATTAATGAAAGCATGAACTAGCAAGGCTGCAGGATTAGAGAAAAGAAAATGGATAAAGAATACAGTAGTAGAAAATCCAGAAATTGGTTTCTCTCAAGCTCTTCTGATTTCACCATAGAAAGAGCTTTGATCTGTCCAAGTGGCTTACTTCCTCCAGTTCCTGCAAGAGAGCCAGAACACGGCATTCAAAGCTTTCCATGTTCAGTTCTTGATCTAGTATTTTATCCTTCAGTTAATAATCTTCTATAGCCATGGTAATTCAGTTCTCACTCTGTGATCATATCTAATGCTTTTCTTATATAATTTCCCCTGCTGAGACTACTAGCTCCAACCTGCTATTGTAAGCTAGGCAGTCACCTGTGCTGGGAAACCTCACCTGGGAACACTATCCCCTTCACTTCCCAGGAAGCACTTGACACATGTTGCTGGTACATGCAGAATTTGGGACTATTCAGTAATCAACACCAATATGTGAAGTTTTCAGCCCAATGTGGGATCAGGTTCTTACAAAGGAAGCATAAGAAGAACTTTTGAATTTCCTATCCAAGTTCCCTTGTGCTCAGCCTGGTTCCACTCAGTAAATGTTGGTTACTGTAGGATCAAGCTATTCAGTCATATGCTGCTATTAGGAAAGACTACTTCTGGTGACAAACTGGAAATTACACCATTTTATCTATCAAGGTTGTTAGGAGAAAAAGTCATTCAGGATAAAGGTGCTTCCAAAATGTTTTCCTCTGATGCAAAGGAAGCACTTCCCTGCCCTCAATTATGCTGGTTTTTGCAAAGGTTGCTTTTGTAGCGATAACCCTAAATACAGAGCAGCTCATTCTCTGTGGACAAAATATTAAGTGGGGTAAATTATATCAAACAGAGTCCCTCCCTAGATTGTAGAATGTGGGAAAGAGAGGTCCATACCTTCTCACTTTTTTTGTTGGCCTTTAAAAATTCTAATAATAGCTTCAAAAATTGTTCTATGAATGTGTAGCTTCGACCAGTAACTGCCTGTCTATGGGTAACCCCTGCTTCCTCTCCCATGGGAAGAATTGTTTCCAGCACTCCACACAGGTCATTTTCAGTTTAACAAAACCCCTTCCCCAAACATCCCATATGCACACATCCTTGCTGCCATATTCTCCTAAGACACAATTACTGTTGACAATTTTAGTTTCCCCAGATGCCCACTTGGATGGGCATGCACTTTGGCCACCTAATTGCAAGTGCCCGTTAGTGGGAACTGACCATCTAGCCAATGAATCACCCAGTGGCCCCTGCTTGGGGCTCTTCCAAATTGTTCATGTATTTGTTTCTCTCTGAACACTTATTCATGACCACTTAGCAATTTTGCTATTTGCCTAACTTAACTTTGACTCCCAATCAATATTTTGACTCAATGAGTGAATGAACAAGTGAGGCCCAAATACCATGAACCCCTCTCTATGAACACTCCTTTTTTAAATTAAGAATTAGAAAAACACCAATACCTTTAAGGGTACCTGTGTGCTCTTCTCAAATTCTATTTCTATGTCTTCTTGCATAATTTGTCTTTCTCATTCAGAAATGTTTTTTGATAGTCACCCAAATTGTTTTGTGTAGTAATAGATTATTCATTTTTATTACTCTATAATATTTTATTATATGGATACGTTTTTAGTCTTTATTAGTCTTTATTCTTCTGCTAATAAACATTAGGATTATTTCCAATTTTCTGCTATCACAAAAGACATAGCAATAGTTATCTGTACACAAGAATTTCCCTAGGATTAGAGTTACTGTATCATCTGATTTTTCACGTTTATTTTTAAAGACAATGTCAAATTCCAAAGTAGTTGTGCTGATTCATATGCCTACCAGAATTGCTTATGAGTTCACATTATTTACATCTTCATCAACACAATTTTTTGCCAGATTTAGGTTAGTTTTTTTAATCAGGTAAAAACCATGTCATTGAGCTCCTACTTTGCATTTTGTGAATAAAGTGCAACATTGAGGATTTCAGAACTGTTTGATATGAAGGAGTTCTTTGCATTTTCTGGATGCTAGTCCACTATATGTTGTAGGTATTATAGGTATCTTTCCTACCGATTCAAGATCTTAGAGACAAAGCACCATAAGTTTTCTCTTTAATATTTAATCAATCTGGCATTGATTCTTTTGTATTTTTCCAGATAAATAAATGTCACAGCACTATTTATTAAATAGCATTCTTTTCTCCTACTGTTTATCTGTCATGCTCACCCTGTCCTATGTCAATCATACTTCTATACCTTGCAGGCTGGTATCTACATTCTCTATTCTCTTTCATGGGTATCTTTTTTATCTCTGTGACAAATCCACAGTCTCCCAATTAAAATTCTTTATAATAAATCACTGTGTCTAGTAGATCAAACTCTTCCTCTCTATTTTTCTTCAGTAGTGTCTTGGCTATGTTTAGGTTTTATTCTTTCATGTGCTTTTTAGATGAATTTGAAAGTTGCATAAAAATTCTACTTGGAGTTATTATTATTTAAACTGCTTTGAACCTCTAAATTAGGAAGATGGATTTCTGAGTTTTCCTATTTATAAATATGAACTATTTTATATTTATTTACATTTTACCTGTATTTCAATTAAGTTTTATAATTTTTCATATTTTAAAATAGCATTAATTTTGAAAAGCTTTTGTGATTTTTTTTGTCAAATGCCTTTGTTGTTGTTTATGGTAATAGAGTTAACACACCCCCACCAGTATCTATTGAAAGAATCTTATGATTGTTCTCTTTTATTCTACTAATGTGCTTGAGGTGTGTATTCATTGTGTGTCTTTCTTCATTCCTTTCATCTTTCCTTCCTTCCTTCCTTCCTTTCTCCCTTTGTTCTGTCCTTCTTTTCTCTCTATCTGACTTTATTTTCTGCTATTATTTTTCTTTTATTTCCATTATTCTATTATTGCTTCCTTTTGTCTACCTTTTGGGTGCATTCTTGTTTTATAAATGTATAAAGTAGATGTAGCTAATTGAATACAGACTTTTTAATCTATTTATTTTTAATTTTTAACATTTTGTTAGTATATAATAGTGGTATAGAGGGTTTCATTGTGACATTTCCATATATGCACACAATGTACCCCAGTTTAGTTCATCCCCTCCATTATTCCCCTCTTCCCCCTCCTCCTTCTTAAAATGACTTTGACAGGTTTCACTGCTCCGTATTCACATATGTATCAAAAGTATGTTAACTATATTCACCCTCTTTTACCTTCTTCATTTAACTCTCTCTTCCCAGTAATAATCTCCCCTTTTATGACCTGTTTTTTATTCCTGCCCTTCATTGTTTAAGGGTCTGTTTGTTATTCAGCTTTGCCTTAGTGTTTTACCTATAAATATATTGTATATAAACTGTGTTCTTAGCCCAGAATTAAATATAATACATTTTTAAATGTTTGGGGTACATAACATTTCATATATAGTACTTTATTAATATTTGAACCTAACTTTTAAAAGTATTTATTTTAGATTTCCTTCAACCAAGACTTACTTAGAAGTGTATTTATTAATTTCTAAAGGAGTGGGTTTTTTCTTTCTATTTTGACTTCTAATTTAATAAGATAACATTCAGAAAGCGTTGTATGATAACTATTTTTGAAATTTATTTTAGCCTAGAATATGGTCAATATTTATCAATTTTTTTTGCCTAAAAATATGTGTTCTTTAATTGCTGAACACAAATTTCTTACTATATTCATTAGGTGAAAGTTGCTAATTATGATTTTCAAAGCTTCTATAACTGCACTAAAATTAATAACTTCCCAACCCATCAAAGAGTCTAAATGGCCTGCAGATAACTGAAACTAGATCCATGCCTGTCACCCTGTACTAGTATCAACTCAAAGCAGATTTAAGGACCTCAATATCAGACCTAAAACCTTGAAGCTAGTACAGGAAAGAGCAGGGAATACTCTGGAAGCAATAGGCATTGACAAGGACTTCCTCAGTAAAACTCCAGCAGCTCAGCAACTAAGAGACAGGATGGACAAATGGGACTACATGAAATTAAAAAGCTTCTGCACAACAAAAGAAATGATCTCTAAATTGAAGATACCACCCACAGAGTAGGAGAAAATATTTGCTAGCTATACATCAGACAAAGGAATATACAAGAAGCTCAAAAACCTAAACAATTCCCCCAAAATCAATGAACCAATAAACAAGTGGGCAACTGAATTAAACAGAACTTTTTCTAAGGAAGAAATATAAACAGCCAAAAAACACATGAAAAACTACTCACCAACCCTGGCCATAAATGAAATGCAAATCAAAACCACACTGAGATTCCACCTCACTCCTGTTAGAATAGCTAGCATCAAGAACCCTACCACCAACATATGTTGGAGAGGATGCCAGGTTTAAGGAACCCTCATACACTGCTGATGGGTATGTAAGCTAGTACAACCACTATGGAAGACAATATGGAAACCTCATAAAAAACTAGAAATAGATCTGCCATATGACCCAGCAAACCCACTCCTAGGGATATACCCAAAGGAATGTGACTCAGGTTACCACAAAGGCACCTGCACGCTCATGTTTATTGCAGTGCTATTCACAATAGCCAAGCTTGGGCTTGATAGTGGCTTTATTGATTGTTTTAAGTCACTGGGTGTCTGACAATCTTAACAAGTGAAGCCTTTGTAGGTGCTGATATGCTGCTGCTTCTGTGTTCTCTCAGTCCTTTGTTTGCTATGTAATTTCTCCTAAAGATGCCTTCATCTTTATGCCGGGCTTAAATGACGGGAACTCTGAAGGTCAACGTGGGGGTATTATCTTAAGGGACCTCTTTGGTCCCTTTTGAGAGACCCACTTAATTTTGGATTCTAACATTCTCTGATCTCAGATCTGCAAAAACTTATTTTTGCTCAGGGCGCCCTGGCTTTCATTTTCCTACAGCTCTTTTCTGATTTTGGTTGACAGGACTTTGTTTGTTTTCACTTGTGTTAGTTTTCCTAATTTTTCTCACATTCTTACGTAAGTGTGATTCATTAAAACCGCATGTTGGAATTTACTAAAGACAATTCATTGCGGCAAGAGGTGCCCACTGCCTGCTTAAAACTCCTCTGATAGCCCTCAGGATCAAGCAGTCTCTTTAGGAAAAGCTTCAAGACCCCAAGATGAATCTCTTCCCATCTCTGCAACTTCATTTGCCTCTACTCTCCTGTTTGGACCTATTTTCTATTGATACCAAAACTTCCTATTCCCTGAATACTTCTGCCTTTAAGTTTCAGTGTGCAGATCACTGTCTTATGGTTTTCTAAGCCTCCAAGACTAATTAAGTGCCCAGACTTCAAGTTCCCATAACAACCTGTACATAGCTAATTTCACTTTTACTATGTTGCTTTCATTACTTGTTTTTGCACCAGATTCTGAAAGCAAAGGATGTTCATTTCTCAATTTCCTGCACATAATCTTTAGAACAACCATAGGAGTCAGGTCAGAGTCCTGACTTCTGTCTCCTTTCTCTCCAGTGCAATTATTACTAGTGCTCACTGTCACTTTCAAAAGTGATGAGAATTATATGGATGCCCTAATATTCTACTGTTTGAATGAGTGAAAACATAGAGCAAAGGAAAGAGAAAAAGATGTAGAACTAGAAATGAAACCCCACATTTCTAGTGTGCTTTTTTGTGGAACATTATTTACCTTTTCTGTGATTTAGCTTACTCACTAGAAAAAACAAAGAAAATGTTCCTGGCCTACTTCAAAAGATAACTGAAATACTTTGAACTTCTGCTTTATGATTGACAAAACACCTTACAAATGGGATTTTAAATGTTAGTGCTAAGTATTTAATGTTAGTGTTATTGTCATCATTTTCCATTAGATCAGGCACTGATTCTTAGGGCTTATGTAGTGTACCGAAGGCTGGAGAGTCAGTGACTATTAGTAAATTGTGTTGTGGGTTTTCCATCTTCAGTTCTAGGACTCTTTTCATGTTAACACATTTTTACTAAGAGACTTTATTAGACAAACTTCAATACATTGATTTACTGAAAAAGTATTTTGTAAATTATAGAATGATACCCAATTGTATAGTAACGCTAAAGTCACCCTCATCATTATTTGTATAATTATAACAATGCCCTAGAGATTTAAAGAGTTTATGTAACTTATAAAATTACTTGAAGCATTTTGTTTATTGAAATAATCTGTTTCACTTTACATAAAACCAATACCAAAAATCAGCACTTCCAGACTTTTAGGGATTATTAAATTGGGAAGTAAATGGTCAAACTCATTCAGTTATGTATAGCTACAAAAATCATAAAAACTCCTCCTGCAGCTTCTTCACCTCCTTACCTAACTGATTCTTGTGGTTCATTGTCTCAATTCAGTGTCACCTCCTTAGATTGGTGTCCTCTGGTGCCTTATTGCCACTCCAGTCTGAAGTAGATCAACATTGTTCTCCCTTTTCATAGCATTTTTATCAGTTGTACTCATATATACATTTGCTTACTTTTGTCTGTCTTTATTATTGAATTCTAAATTTCTTAAGTACACAAATCGTATCACCACATGTATTTCCCTCATCACTTCATAGCCAGGGCTTAAGTCTGGCATGCTGAATTGCTGTTATATAATGAATCAATGACTAAATGAAAATATTACAGGGAATAACAGAATAGTAGGTTTTTATGTTATTCTGAGGTTTTTCTCTTTCACTAGAGATGGGGGAAAAACAGTTGCCATCTCCAGATAAAATGGAAATAGATGATCTTACAGCTCTTTTAAATCCAAATCACTAGTGTTTATTTTGGCAGGTAACAACATTCTAGATGGGGATAGAGGGCAGCTCTGAAATATGGCTTTCTCCTTTGTCCCCTAAAAACAACAATAAATAACACTAGAAAAATCTATATAAATGGTAGTCTGATACAACATTTCTATAGCTAAGAACTTTACCCAAGGGAAGATGTTGCTAACTTAGTATTCTACTATTCTGGCACCTCCATCTTTTACTTCTTTTTCAGTGCTGGAGATTAAAGCTGGGACCTTACACATACTACTCTGAATGACAAACTCAATTAGTAAACAATGCCTTATTTAAATAATATATTGTTCTCCTAAAATTGAGAATTATTAGCTACCCAGGAAATACAAACCTTTTTTCAGTGAACATTTCATACTATTTTGATCTAATATTTCAGGTGGTCAAGAGTAGCAATCAGTGGGTGTTCAAAGGTTTAGTGGGTGCTCGATGGTTCCATTTGCTTCCATGTCTGTATTTATTGAGAATATACTATGTGTATGGAGTCTATGTTAGGTACTGATCATTGTTGCTTTTGTGAACCAGATTTACATTATAATTAATGTGAATGAACTCATCTAGCAAAACAACTAAAGCTAAATTTGTTTTTTATTGGTTTCTCCACTCCAGAATTATAATAGTGACACCTAATACTTTACGTGGACCTAATTCAACTCTTATCCACAGCAATTAGAAATGACAGGACAACTCAAGGGATAAATATTCCATTGAACCTGTATCATCCTTGTGAATTGGATGATTGCTTGAGTGCATAGCTGAATAATTAAGTGTGGCTTTCACTTAAGAGTTCTATCAATTATGTTTATTTCCTTCCTGTTAGATTAACTCATGAAAAATGAAGAACTATTGCAGGACTCATGCAGCTACTTTGAAAGTCCTATAACAGCAGATGTAGATTATGGCACAATGGACTTCACCCCTGTAACTGAATTGATTGTCTAGATGGTCAAAATAGAAAGGTACAATAACAACAATCTCCATACCTCTTGTCTTACATGGTGCTCTTCAATTTATAAAACTCTTCCATTTATATAATCTCAAGATCATTTTGTTTATAATAGCAATCTTTTTAAGTAGACAAGATGTCATTTTAAAGATAAGTAGTTAGCACCAGTTATGTGGTTCCAAGGCAATAGTCTCCCTGACTATAGTTTACTTTACTGGTGGAAAAATTGTTCTAGATGAAAATTTAACATACTTTCTCTGTGATATAAAATTTATCCATTGGTATGAGTTAAAATTCAAATGCTGTAACATTTGTCCATAAGCAAATCATGATTCATCTCTTCCTTGCCTCTCTGACATCAGTTTTAATCCTTTTTTACCCCTTTCACAAGCATGTCAAGCTTTCCTATCTTTCTTTTGCTTATAGAATTTCTTCTGCTTGCTTATATCATAGTATCAGCTCACATTACCTCCTTCACAGAGTTGTCACTGGCCTGTCTGCTTTTTCCCAAAGAGCTTCATCTCCTCTGTCTTCCCAGCTTCGATCGTTCTCTATCAAAACTTAGCACTAATCAGTCTGCTTCTCTTCAGTGGCTTGACTGCCCATTTGTTTCTCTTTTCCTAGTGTCTTGAAGAGTTCCAGACATATAGTAAGTATTCAACATATATTGGTTGAAAAATGAATGAATGGATGAATAATATACAGTGCTATTTGTCCTGCCTCACTCTATCTGAAATCATTGACCCATTTTCAGTTCTTCAGTTAATATATCCATATCTCTTATTCGATGTGACCACAGAAGTAACTAGAGTCATAGGAGGGAGAGGACTCATTTTACAAATGAGGATAGAGAAGCTCAGTAAAAATGAATGACAGCATCCAACTTGGTGTCCACATGATGTCACCTAAACCTGAGACTGTTACTTCTTCTGTAAGTGCTCTAAGTGTGTTTATTCAACACTGTAATAAAATGGATTTCCACCATTGGTTTTAATGACTTAAGATAGCAAGTCTTAAAGTACCGGGCTCTAAGAGAGCTTAAAGAACTCCAGAGAAGGGTCAGAAGCTCTTATTATGTGCTATTCTCAGCTTAATTATTTCGTTTTGTTAGTTGTTCATGGAAACTGGGTATTCATTTAGTTTTTTCAAAAATCTACTACAGTAATAATCAGAGTTGATAATACTTAGTGAGCACTTGCTATATGCAGTGAACTATGATAACTATTGTATTATCTCAATTAACCTTCAAAAACAGTTCTTTTAATAGATACTATTTTACTGCATTTTACAGTAGAAGAAGCCCAGTCTCACGGGTACTTTCCCCAGGCTGAGTAGTAAGTGTGTGTTAGCATTGGAAACTCTCCCCTCTGAAGAGAGCTGACTGGAGCTACTGGTCTGGGACGAAATTTTAGGATGGACTTGCCAAGAACTGATCACTTCGCTCATAGATGCTTTTTTCTTGCTATGGATATGATAAACCCGATCTAGTACTTTAAAAACTGCCTAAATGTATATGGCACACATAAAATATCCATATTCCCTTTCTGATTTGGTTATCCTGAACATTGTGTCACGTCTTGGTGCCTCAAGAGAGAGCAGTTGTCCTGACAGTGTTGCTAGGAAGAATTCAAATTAGATCAAGCCAGTCCCCAGTGTGCTGCAATGTTCTCCCTCAGCCTGGCTGCCTCACAGAGCACAGCAGTGCAAACTTGTTCATTGGAGCTATGATCCTCTTAGACTCACATTCGGGAATTCATACTGTTCCATCCATGTACCCCATCTTATAAATATGTGTGACCTGCTGTCCATGATTAATGAGTCACACAATATATTAAAAAGAACAAAACCCTTGGCATTAGATGAACCTGGATTCAAGTCACAAGTCATAATCATTTTACCTACCAGCTGTGGGAGTATTGGTCAAATGGCTTAATCTTTCTGAGCCGGGATTGACTTATATGTGAATTTATGTGTATGTTTGTGTGTGTGTGTGTGCATGTGTGTGTGAATGTAAAATCCCACACATACTAAGTCTATAAAAATAATACTCTTCATCTTCATTTTAAAAAATAATATAACCTTATAACAAAATATTTATAAATTAATAAAAACCATTGCCTATAGTTGTACTGCATAAAATAAACTACCACTCAGGTTCTAATGTATTTTGTTCTTTTGTACGCCTAAGAGCAAATGTTACATTTTCACTGGGCATTACACCATAAGTACTTTCCACATTGAGAGTCCTCATAGATATTGTGTACTAAACAACTCCAGGGGTCCACCCCTACTTATTTACTGAGAAATGAGTGCACATGCCTGTGTAAAACCACAAAGACTTATTCCTAAATGTTCATGGCAGATTTGTAGTAGCAAATTTGTGGAAACACCCAAATGAATATCAACAGGTTCTCCTGAATAACAAATTTTAGTACATCCTTACATTGGAATTCTGTTCATAACAGAAAGGAGTAAGTATTCATACAACAGCATTCATAAAATATCAAAATGAGTGTACAAATGAAAGAAGCAGGTCCAAAAAAGCTCATAATATATACTTACACATATGAAATTCTGAAACCCCCAAATTATTTATATTGACAAAAAGGTTACTAAGGGAGATGAGACGATATGGAAAGGAAAGATGAGATTTCAAAAGCTCAAAGGGAAATTTAGGGAGTAATGCACATCATCATTTTGATCAAACTGATGGGTTCACAGGTGTTCAGCACAACAATCATTAAATTATATACTTCAAGCATATGGTTTTCCATAAGCCAATTAAGCTTCAATAAAGCTGTTAAAGATGAAAATAATATATCTTTTATCAAAATATCACTGTAGAAGTTCCATTGTACCATTAGTAGCCTAGTTCTTCCCATTGTTGTCTGTTTAGATACTTCAAATATTTCAGAAGCATGAACAACGTTACAATGACCATCTTGACATAAAGTTATGATGTATTATTTTATTTCTCTTTGAATCTGTGAATGGTGAAATTGTATTTTCTTAGGCAGGAATGGCACACAAAAATCTTTGTAGTTCATTCCTCTCTTGTGTGTTTCTTAAAAAGTGGAGTTGTGTGTATAGCAGATTAACCACCTACTTAAAAAAATGATTGTGATCACTGACTTCCAGGCATTAGCACTTAGGGAACTGATAAATCATAGCAAAGAGACCCGTGGATAACATTTAGAGTTAGAAAACCAAGTGACTCAGGCAAGAGACCAATAATGGTGGAATGTTCAGCTTTTCCATGCATCTGACCCCATCAGATTTTCAGGGCCTCATGAACTCTCCCTATGGATGTGGCTATACTACCAGCAATACTCTTCATTAGTCACTCATTCACCTCTAAGAACTTCTTCTACTTATATGGTGGGGTTTTTTTTCTCTGAAGAATTTGGCAAGTGCCACATGGACCTTTTTCTGCTGTCTTCAATAATAGCCATTCATTTATCATTACAAGAAACATTTGCTGAGCTCTAACTATATGGTAAATATTGGAATGGTACCAAGAATAAAACAATGAATAGAACATAATCTCTGGCTGCAAAAATCTTATGGTATTCTTTCAAACACTAGTAAGTAATTTTAAATACAGCATGATTACTGCAAATACAAATGTAATAGATTAGGGAATATAAAACACATAGATATCAGATGATATGTAATGAATACATATGTCTTAGTGTAAAGGGTCAAGATAGATGTTCTAGAGGAAGGGATATTCATAGTCAGTAACTGGAAAAGGAAGAATTAGATGGAGAAAATTGGAGGAAGAGGGAGGAGAATGTTTCAGGCAGAGTAAACAGCATGTACTATTTACCCAGGAGAGAGGTTATGTACAACTGTGGTGCTTATCTAGGAATGATTGGCCAGGGCTACACATTCAAGCTCTTGCCTTGGCTTGGGCCATGGTTTCAACAAAAAGATGGAAATACTGAAATTATAAATCTAGAATTTGCAAAGATAGGGAGGTAAAGGTTAGGATGGCAAAGGCTGGCCAGCAAGGACAGGCCAGGGAAGGGGCTTGCCATTGGACCTGTGGTTCAGGCCTCCCACCACTAATGCTTTGTTCTACTTCTTCATCAGTAGTGGAGTGAATTCCATACTTTTCAATATAAGGCCTACTAAACCATCTAACTTATCTTCCAAGATATTTCTGGTTTAGGTCACTCCCTGGGACCTTTAATGGCTAGCCAGGTAGATATATTGTTGTGCTTTTGTGCGTTTTATATGAAGGACTCATAGGAAGTATTGGAGATTAAAAATATTAATATAACATACTTTAAAATATTTTCTGATTGCAAAAATAATTTAGCCTCATATTTATATATAATAAATAATATAATTATAATAGTTATTATAACCTTTTATAAGTTTATTATAAGAAAGTTAGAAAACACAAAAACATAAAGAGAAAGAAATGTTTACAAGGTTGCATTATCAGCTGTACGTGCCATTGCATCTAAACACATTTTTAATCAGTGACAGTGACAAACATTGGATTACTTCTAGCTGCTTCCTTTTATGAATATCACTACAATGATAATCTTCACACATACATTTTAGCAAACAAGTATTAACATGTTGTAAGATAAATTTATAAAGGTGGAATTGTTCAGTTAAAATGCAAAAATCATAATTCTAAAGTATTGTATAAAACAACCTATCCTCCAATCTATATTCAGTCATCCTTCTCCTAGATAGTTAGAGCATTTCCAAGTTTTCCAGAATACTGGAGTCTGGGAAAATCACTTAATTTCTTATATATGTATATATATTCTTAATTTCTTTAATATAAATATCTCTTAATTTCTTTAATATATATATCTCTCCCAAGGGAAAGACAGAAATCTGCTAATATTTGATAAGATTGTTGGACTAGGTTCCGGTTTTCATATTTTTATACACTTTAGCTCTGAATCCACATAACCTCAGGGCCTTTCACTTTCCAGGCTGTTGCTATACCCTCCACTTGAGCAACAAACCTAGCCATTTTTGCTTTGGTTATTTTTTATAGGGTCTTGGTGTTTTTGTCAGGGCCAGCCTGAACTGTGATCTTCCTACTTAGGCTTCCACTCCACATGCCCAAGGCTTTTTATTACTAAAGTTGGGGTCTTCCTAACTTGATTGCCTGAGCTGGCCTTGAACCTTGATCCTCCCAATTTCTGTCTCCTGAGTAGCTGGGATTACAGCTGTGAGCCACTGTGCTCAGCAACTAAATATTTTTGTGATGAGAATGTTAAAAATCTATTTTAGGAATTTTGAAACATAAAATATATTATTATTAACTATAACCACCATGCATTGAAATAGATCACTAAAACTTATTTCTTCAGTCTAACATTGTACCCTTTGATTAAAAATTATTTATGCATATCAATAGTTTGATTTTGTATATAAGACTAATTTGTTTAAATAAATACTGGCTTAAACTATTACTAAACCCTGAGATAGCTTTTGGGCCTGTGAGTTAAATTCTGCCAATCTATGAATCACTTCAGGTTGGCAAAGGTACTGGAGTCTAGTAAAATCACTTAAATCCTCTAATATATATCCCAAGGGGGAGGCAGAAATCTGCTAATCTTTAATTATCAGATTGTTGAACTAGGTTCCGGTTTCCATATTTTTATAAAATTTAGCTCACTGAATTCACATCATCTCTGGCAGAAGGTGTTAAACTATTATCTAGTTAAAGAAACTGAGGATCAGAGTGGTTAACTAACTTTCCCAAGGTCACAGCCAGCCTGATTTTAGAACTTCGCAAATCTATCAAGGAGCAAAATTTGTATTCCTCCCAACTACATGGCAAACTTGATGTTTTGGTGCTGCTCTTGAAACCCAGAGACAAGACAGTATCTCTTTTTAAAATAAACAATACTAGTTAATATTCTTGACTGTTTCACTTTGTCAAGTGATATTCTGAGTGCTTCCTAGATGTTAGCTCATTTGGTCCTCCATGCCCAATGATAGGCTATGTTGTTGAACCCAGCATTCAGATGAAGAAAGTGAAGCACAGAGAGGTTAATCACCTATATCCATTTAGCTCAGGGAGCAGAAGGCAAGATTGGAGCCAAGCAGTTAGCTCAGGAGCCAGCATTCTAAACCACTTCAATGTATTGCCTCTGGTAGATAATGGTGAGTTCATGCCAAAACCCAAATGTCATATGCTGTCTGTCTTACTATATGTAATGATATTACATAACATTAAGAGGAAGGGTAGGGGTCAAGAACACAGCTTCTGGACCCAAACTGTCTCTGTTTCAACTCAGATTCTGCCACTAACTATCTGTGTGGCCCTGTGGCAAAATGCTTAGCCTCTATCTCTGAGTTTCTTTATCTGTTTTGTGGTTATAATAATAAGCACCTCCTGGATTGTTATGGGACGAAGCACTTACATAGTGTTTAAGACAGTGCTTGGCATCTACTTACCTATTTAAGTTTTCATAAATCATTTATAGTTTGAGTTCTCTCAATCTTCCCTCACTCTAGGAAACAGATCTCAATGGCAACCCGAGGTGACCAGATAAACTTACAGCAAGTGGTTTTCCCAAGTGGCACTGCCCACTACGATGTCCCAGCAAAGATCTGGGCCCCAGGCTTCATAGTATCTTATGTTTCTGTGAGATTTGTTTCAAAGGGAAGAACTGGCCTTGCCAACTTTCCAAATTTAGCCATAACTGGGTCACCTAAAAAAGTAGTGCACCATTCCCTCAAGAAACCTCTTGCTTATGTTAATTTTGTATGAAGCATTCCTCACTGAGTCTTACCCGGTATGAATCTCATGAGTCACTGCATCAGCAGATAAAAGTGTGTGAAGAGCACCTTTTCAGAACCATCCCCAAAGGACATGCAACTCCTTCCTGCCCTCAGTCAAGTTAGTCTGTCTCTGGACTGGTACCAAAAGTAAAACCAACCCATAAAGAGAATACCGTATCAGGGATTGGTACATTTGTTTTTCTCTTTTCATACTGTAAAATTTTCAAGAAGGAATTTTGCCTTGAATATGTTGGGTGACATCCCTAGTAGCCAGTTCCAGGCTCTTTGATACATGCTCTGAGTACCAACAGGAATTTGAGCTTGGTTTTGCCTTTAAAGGCAGCATAGTCTCATTTTGATCACAGCCTCTGGAAAAACCTTTCTGAGAAACTGTTTTCAGTGTGGGGTCAGAGGTTGATGTTTTCAAGCCTACCTTCACACATGAATCCTTATCTGACCTGAGGCCCCCTTCTTCTGTGTTATCATGTAAACATAAAATTTCATGATGTGAGTCAATGCCCTGTATAGCTATCTTTATCTCAACCAGCAAAACCCCTTGTTCCTTCCTATTATTGCTTATACTCTCTCTACAACAAAATTAGAGATAAGGGCAAAATAGTTTCTGCTGGGTATTGAGGGGTGGGGAGAGGGAGGGGGCGGAGTGGGTGGTAAGGGAGGGGGCGGGGGCAGGGGGGAGAAATGAACCAAGCCTTGTATGCACATATGAATAATAAAAGAAAAATGAAAAAAAAAAAAAAGAATTTCTCCTAAACAAAAAAAAAAAAATTTCATGAATCTACAAAAAAAAAAGTTGTTCAGAGAATCTGTCTCTTGGAGTTTTGTATTATGTCTGTGGTAAAGAACTAGTCTCCTCCCAAGGCACAAAGAATGTGGGGTGACTGTGAGGGAAAGGCCTTGAGTGCTTTTAGAGGATTTGCTGTAGGTCAGGCCCATATTAGAGATTAGAAGATTTTATGTGAATCTCAAATCAATTCTAAGGGATGATTGTCTGTTTCCTTAGATGTGGTAAATGAGAATAACTCAATGAAGGTAAGAGCTAGGAAGGGCTAGAGCCCAGGTTATAAACACCACTCTCTCTGACTCCAGAGTCCATGCATTTTCCACTGTAGGGATTATTTCCATTTCTAAAAAAGAGCATATTGAATTTAGATTATTAGAAATCCTTATCAGAGTCTTTATTTAATAGTTGTAGGAGACAAAGTGAGGGATTTTAAAGTCCATTGGCATCACTTTGCTGCAGAAGTGGCATTTCTTATACTTGCCTTATGGGTACATCATTGCAGCCTCTTCTAATTTAGTTTAAGCATATTTCTGCTCCCAAAAGTTGAGAGTTAACATTTCTAGCTCCTTAACCCAACAGGATCATTACACACTGTTTACATGTATCACACCATATTCCATAAGTTTATATAATTAAAATAATAATAAAAAGGAGCTTGAGAATTTCATTTGACTCAACTTTGCAGGGTGGAAGAAGCATAAGTACTTTGGAGCCTTATGGAACTGCACTCTATCTGCATTCTGCATCTGACTCTCAAATACCTTCTTTGTAGGGATGGCATGAAATGTGTAATAATTATTGTTGATCACTGGAGTATAATTGTGGCTCAATAAATTATATCCCATTTCCCTGTGTAGGAAGATATCTGGGTGATGTACTATGTAAGTAACAGAGCTTGTCTGAAGATACTTACTAAGAATCTTAGACACACTCTATTGGACTGTTTAGATGCCTGAAGAACACCAAAGAATTAAAAGTCTCTTGAGATGGAGAAAGAATTAAAAAGTAGAAATAAATAATTTAGAGACAAGTGCTCTCAGATATGACAATTACCATAAGTAGAATAGAATTCAGAGAATGTAGAGAGAGTGAGCACAGGAAGCCCTGGGAAGGCCTTTTGGGGTGAGGGCAGGATGAATGCTTTAAGACAAAAAAGAACTTAAGCCATCGATTTCTCTTATGACTCTCCCCTTTTGTTTCCTTGTTTCTATAGCAAGAGCATAGAAATCATTTTCTCCTTCCTCCCCTCACCCATTCCATTCCACCAGTGCAGCTGCTTCACTTTGATTATGGAAACACAAGTATTTACTTTTTTGTCAACCATGCAAAAGGAGTTTAGTTTTGCTGTGTCACAATAACCATTTAATTCCTCAATTAATGTAATTTTTTCTTGTGACTTTGCAATTGTTATTTAAATGGAACACAGAAGTAAATAAAATCATGTATGCTTAATATAGAAAAGTTGAAAAGGATAGAGAATACACAGAAAAATATTTAGCATGGACCTGTCATATAAAGAAAATTATAATTTCTACTTGAAATATTTTCTGTCTGCTTTGGTTATTTTTTCTTATATTACCTTTTTTTGTCATGCATTATACATATTTCTGTGCTTTTTACTAATTGTTATCATATAAGCATAAAATTCTATGAATCTACTCTGGTTTATGTATCCATTCCCCTAGTGTTTTCAATTACATATAATTTCTATGGTTAAATATGAAGAGTTGTTAACATTTTTCATTGTTTTCATTATTTTGTGTTTTGGAGGTGGTTTATTTCCTTAAAATGCATTCTGATTTTGGAATTTGTAGAATTAATTTTTTATAGAATTAATAATGTCTTTCAGAGCTATATGAGTATCCACTGTCTTCAAGGTACCATACAAAAGGTGGCTTTGGATAGCTTACCACTGAGTAGCAAAATAAAGCGAAGTAGGATCTGATCCATGCCCTAAGCAGAAAACAGGAAAAGTACTGCAGACATTCAAAGATGGGATCACTCATGACTTCAAGAGGCCCATGGATTGGTAGAATCAACATAGTAAAAACGTCTATACTCCCAAAAGTAATCTACATGTTTAATGCAATTCCCATCAAAATTCCAATGACATTCATTAAAGAGATTGAAAAATCTACCGTGAAATTTATATGGAAACACAGAAAGCCATGAATAGCCAAGGCAATACTCAGTCAAAAGAACAATGCAGTAGGTATCAAGATACCCGGCTTCAAACTACATTACAAAGCAATAACAATAAAAACAGCATGGTACTGGCACAAAAACAGACATGAAGACCAGTGGAACAGAATAGAGAACCCAGATATGAAGCCACACAACTATAACCAACTTGTCTTTGACAAAGGAGCTAAAAATATACAATGGAGAAATAGCAGCCTCTTCAACAAAAACTGCTGGGAAAACTGGTTAGCAGTCTGCAAAAAACTGAAACTAGATCCATGGATATCACCCTATACCAAGATTAACTCAAAATGGATCAAGGATCTTAATATCAGACCCCAAACTCTAAAGTTGATACAGGAAAGAGTAGGAAATACTCTGGAGTTAGTAGGTATAGGTAAGAACTTTCTCAACGAAACCCCAGCAGCACAGCAACTAAGAGATAGCATAGATAAATGGGACTTCATAAAGCTAAAAAGCTTCTGCTCAACAAAAGAAATGGTCTCTAAACTGAAGAGAACACCCACAGAGTGGGAGAAAATATTTGCCAGCTACACATCAGACAAAGGACTGATAACCAGAATATATAGGGAACTTAAAAAACTAAATTCTCCCAAAACTAATGAACCAATAAAGAAATGGGCAAGTGAACTAAACAGAACGTTCTCAAAAGAAGAAATTCAAATGGCCAAAAAACACATGAAAAAATGCTCACCATCTCTAGCAATAAAGGAAATGCAAATTAAAACCAAACTGATTCCACCTCACCCCTGTTAGAATAGCCATCATTAGCAACACCACCACCAACAGGTGTTGGTGAGAATGCGGGGGAAAAAGGAACCCTCTTACACTGTTGGTGGGAATGTAAGCTAGTACAACAACTCAGGAAAATAATTTGGAGGCTACTTAAAAAGCTAAACATTAATCTACCATTTGATCCAGCAATACCACTCTTGGAGATATACCCAAAAGACTGTGACACAGGTTACTCCAGAGGCACCTGCACACCCATGTTTATTGCAGCACTATTCACAATAGCCAAGTTATGGAAACAGCCAAGATGCCCCACTACTGACAAATGGATCAAGAAAATGTGGTATCTATACACAATGGAATTTTATGCAGCCATGAAGAAGAACGAAATGTTATCATTCGCTGGTAAATGGATGGAATTGGAGAACATCATTCTGAGTGAGGTTAGCCTGGCCCAAAGGACCAAAAATTGTATGTTCTCCCTCATATGTGGACACTAGATCAAGGGCAAATACAACAAGGGGATTGGACTTTGAGCACATGATAAAAGCGAGAGCACACAAGGAAGGTATGAGAATAGGTAAGACATCCAAATAAACTAGATCGCATTTGTTGCCCTTAACGCAGAGAAACTAAAGCAGATACTTTAAAGCGACTGAGGTCAATAGGAGAAGGGGACCAGGAACTAGAGAAAAGGTTATGTCAAAAAGAATTAACCTAGAATGTAACACACATGCACAGGAAATCAATGTGAGTCAACTCCCTGTATAGCTATCCTTATCTCAACCAGCAAAAACCCTTGTTCCTTCCTATTATTGCTTATACTCTCTCTTCAACAAAATTAGAGATAACGGCAAAATAGTTTCTACTGGGTAGTGAGGGGTAAGGGAGAGTAAGGGAGGGAGCTGGGGGAGGGAAGGAAGGGGGCGGGGGAAGGGGGGAGAAATGACCCAAACATTGTATGCACATATGAATAAAATAAAAATTAATTAAAAAAATAAAACTACAATGCCACAGTAAAAAAAAAAAAAAGAAAAAGAACAACAGTCACTAGGGCTGAACATGGTAATGCATGCCTATAATCCCAGGTTTTCCAAAGGCAGAGATCAGGAGGATCACAGTTCAAGGTCAGCCTTGGCAAAAAGTTTTGGACACCCCCCATCTCAATCAAGACCCTATCTCAAACAACAAGCTGGGTGCAGTGTTATGTGCCTGTAATCCTATTTATGCACAGATAGGAAGATTTTAGTCCAAAGTCCAGATCCAGGCAAAAATGGGAGGCCCTGTCTGAAAAACAAATAAAGAAATAATGGCTTGGCCTGTGACTCACCTAGTAGAGCACTTGTCTAGCAAGTGCAAGGTCCTGAGTTCAAACGCTAATATATCAAAAAAAAAAAAAAGAAAAAAAGTAATTTACATTACTTTCAGTGATGTAAATTATGCATTATTATTAGACCATAACTTGGGATAAACTTTCTAGAAGCAATAAGGCATACTACATATGAGTACTTAATATTTGCATATCCTTATGCCTGGCAATTCTTCTTCTAAAAAATGCATCCTAATATTATCATTAAGCAAGGCTCAAAAATTACTAGGCATGATATCAGTAATGGTGTTTTTGTCTAGTACTGTATTGTTGACTTCAACTGAAATGTCCGTTAATTGGAGTATCTTAAATAATTTATGGGTTAAACCTTACACAAAATGCTTCTACTTGTGCTTTTCCAAAAGGATCCATTTTATATTTATGTATTAACCTTGAATAATCTTCATCATATGTTAAAAAGCAAACCAAAATAGATACCAATTAGTAGCTTTGATCTTACTTACATGAAAAGAAAATGTTTATAAGGACAAAACCATCAAGAAAAACATGTACCAAATACTTACTAATGGTTTTTAATTGGTAATAGAAATAAAATGAAATGTTCCTTTTATTTTGAATCTATCTACATTTCTTAAATGAACATATAATTTATAAAAATATTTTTAAGTATTTAATAAATCCATTAAGAAAAGACTATCATTTTGGTTTCATTTTGACATTACATTTGACTCAACCCAGCATAACTCAAACATAATCATTTCAACGTGCAATTAATCTACACATTTTTTACATTGCTTGAATTTAATATTAAAGCTTGCTTTTCTCACATTTCTCATGTTTTCATATCCATTTTATTTTTTAGCATAAATTGTGCAAAGGAGCTTCATTGTGATATTTATAACTTGTATGTGTACTTTGATCAAAATCACTTATCTATATTACTCCTCCTTTTTAACAGTTTTTGGTGATTTTCATTGTACTATTATCATTTATGTATATATAATGTACTTCTCTAATATTCACTCCCTGTTACCCTCTCCTTTCCCCCCTCCTCTCACCCATTGGTCCCCCCACCAATTACCCTTTTATAATCACGTTATATTATTCTTTTTAGGTCTAGATTCAGCATATGAGTGAAAATGTGATATTCGTCCTCTGAGCTTGGGTTATCTCACTTAACATGATGACCTCCACTTTTGTCCCTTTTCCCGCAAATGACACAATTTCATTCTTCTTTATGGTTGAACGAGATATTGCATTGTATATATACATCACATTTTTAATACAATCATCAGTTGTTGGCTAACTAGCCTGGTTCCACAGCCTGGGTATTGTAAATAGTGCTGGTGGTATACATGTGGCTGTGCAAATGTCTCTTTTGTGTGTTGATTCATGTTCCTTTGGTTTCAGGTTTGAATAGAAACTAGATGAGTTAAAGGGAATGATGAAAGTCAGTTGCTTCTGAGAGATTTTCCATATCATCTGATGTTCACCTGGTCGTTTTCCATTATATTGTACCTTCAGTCCATTGTAGCACTAAGCAATACATTTTACTCTCTGGTTCATTTATCTTGCTGAGGTGAAGGACCTTCCTTTTCTTGTTCCATGCTGTATCTCTAACACTTAGAACACTGCTTGAATGAAAGTGGCCTCACATAAATTAGTCGAATGAAATAAATAACAGTTTAAGAACTGCTGAAAAAGATTGATATTTAAAAATGAGTTCTAAATACCTTAATTTAGTTCCTGCTGTCTTCTCTGGCTTTATTGTGTTATCTCTTTACCTGTCCCTACACCAGAATCTGTGCACATTGAGCCTTCTTCTATTTCTTTAATGTATCTTTTCTTTCATTTCCAGACCTTTGTACATAATAATTATTCTTTTTCTTGGAAGAGTAACTGGGTTCTTCTTTCTGTTACTCCTGTTTAATCCTTCTGGTGTCAGAATAATTTAAGCAGTTATTACTGCTTTAGGTTGCAAGCTCTTGATTTAAATGTTGAGTAAGTTATGTAACTTTCTGCTTAAATATTTCTATCTGGAAAGTGGAACTAATTGCATCAGTGTCGTAAGGTTGCTGTGAGGATAAATGAGTTAACAGGTGAAGAGCATTTAGGAAGGTTCCGGATGTACAGGATCAGGTTATCTCAGGTTAGCTTAGGATGATGATGCTGTGAATGATGGTATCACACTTGTGGTAGGGTCTTTGTGTGATAGTGATGTCACTTCTTTGGGAAACCTTCTTCACAGAATGAGTTAGGTACAGTGGCTCGTGCCTATAATCATAGGTACTCGGGAAGCAGAGATCAGGGGGATGGCAGTTTGAGGACAGCCTGGGGAAAAAGCTAATGAGTCCCCATCTAAGCCACACATGGTGGCCTGTACCTGTGATCCCAGCTACAGGAGAGACCAGAGGTGGGAAGATCATGGTCCAAGGTTGGCCCAGGATAAAGCAGGAGACACTGTCTGAAAAATAACTAAAGCAATAAAAGGGCTGGAGGCATGGCTCAAGTGGTGGAGCCCCTGCCTACCAAGTACAAAGTCTTGAGCTTGAACCTCAGTACTGCCCCCAAACCAAAAATCAGTAACAAAAGAGTTCATCCATGTCAAAAACAAATTCTTGTATATCATTACCCATTTGTTTGCCCTTGGACTAGTTCATAAGCTTCATGAGAGCAGAGGCTGAGTTTTCCAAAGAGCCACAACAGCTAGCATAGTGGGTACTTGATAAGTGTTTCTAAAATGACTGAATCGAATTATCTTGACATAAAGCAACAAAAGAGTTAAGGTGTATTTTAAGATGTGAGATACCTCTTGGCAATAAAGTGAGAAAGAACCAGAGTCACAGATGACTCTGGTTCAGGGATCGGGGACCATATACTAGGAAAGTGATGAATCTATTAAGTGAAAGGGATGAGGATAAGGCCCGTCACTTCCTTGTCCCAATGATTATTGTTTATTGATATGTGCCCATTCTATAGGACTAGGAGATTAACTACTTCCTTTCATATCCACAACTTATATTGGAGGCACTGCAGATTTATAGCCACTTCTACAATGAACAAATTGAGATTCGGAGGAAAATGACTTGCTCTGGGGCACGTTTAAGGAGAGGAAATGTCATATTCCAAGTTGAAAAATGTAATTGTATTTGAATTATTCATTTGTTTTATTTTAGAAATATATAAGGAAGGTCCTCAATGTGCAGATCATCATGATCTATCTGCATGGATAGGGATGTAAATGACCTGGCCATTGCCCTTTAGCAGCTAGGTGTTTATTAGTAGACACAGTCATATAAAAAAGTTCCAGACAGAAAACCTAAAATATTCATACAATGTCCTCTGGGAGTACTATGAGCAGAGAAATTAATTCTCAGAAGAAAATTTAAAGAACGTTCTCAAACGATGTTACCTTCAACCTATTCATTTTTCAGTATTTTATTCCATTTGATTTCTTTCAAAGATAGGCTAGATTGGATTCTAAATTAGAATTTTCTAATTTTACCAGTGTGCTCATAAAAGAGCATTATCTGATGTATGTCTATCATTTAGTTCTGGGTTTTACTTTCCTGTAAATTGTTTTGTACTTTTTCTTTCTTCTTTTAATTTAACTCAGCAACAGTAATTCTCTGTTGTGAAGAAACACCGAATGAATTAATGTTTGAGGTGACAATTGTCAGCAGACTTTTAAGACCTTCTACAAAGCTGATAACATGTTAAAGAAGCTGTCTTTCTTTTAAAAGAAGAAAAATAAAACAGTAAAAGTCAAATGAGAATATTCCAGAGTCCCAAGGTGACTCTCAATTTCCCCATGGCATCCTATAAGGGACATGAAAACAAAGTCACATTACATCGAAATCTTGGTGATAATAGGAAAGTAGATTCTTTTAATATAGGATGAAAGGTGTCACTGCTATAAATGGAACTAAATTTAGATAGAAAATAGAATCATAAGGTTTATGAATTGAAAGTAACACTCAATAGTAATGTTGTGCAATGGGGAATTTTTTTTTTTGCTTCCTCTCTTCTTATTAAGAAACTAATAGAAAAATCAGGAGAATTGATTAGTATCACAATGTTTGTATTGCTTACTATCATTACTTAGTACCTTTCTATTACTAACACCTTTATGAGACTGGGCAAGTCATTTAAAATCACTGTGGTTTTTTTTTCCACCAATAAAATGGGGAAATGGAGGAAATAATAGGTAATTCATAGAATTCTTGAGAGAATGAAGTGAAATAATGGATGAAAAATGCTGGTCTGGCTGATTTATTGGGACCACCTGACTCTCTGCCTCAAGGACAATACTAAGATTGGATTGGTAAAGATGAGAGCACTGGTCACATCTGTTCCTCCCCCTACTGCATTCACAGAGTCCCACACATCTATTAGGCCCTCAATAATTCAGCACACCTAGTTGGTCCAAATAATTCTTTATTGATCAAATGTCTGAACCTGGCTTTCCTGATATCTTTTATTATCTGATGGACCCCTGAAGATGTTTGAATTCTAGACCCCTAGAATTTATGCCAGTCTCCTAACAAAGAGTAAATTGAGATCCTAAGTGTTAAAGAATTGGCCTATAATTATTGTGCTGGTTAACTTTTTGTCATATATCTACATAAACAACTTATAAGGAGAAAGGGTTCATTTGGGCTCCCACTTTCAGAGGTTTCAATCCATGGTCAGCCAGCTCCATTACTTTGGACTTAAGTTGAGACAGAAAAACATGGTGGCAGGAGCTCGTAGAAGGGGAGGCTGTTCACCTCGTCACAGCCAGAAAGCAGAGAGAGAGAGAGAGAGAGAGAGAGGGAGAGAGGGAGAGAGAGAGGGAGGGAGAGAGAGAGAGAGAGAGAGAAAGGGGCTAGGTACAAGACACCATTCAAAGATGTGTCTCCAGTACCCTACTTCCTCCAATGAGGCCTACCTCCAAAAGATTTCACAACTTCCCAAAATAGTGCCACCAGCTGGGGACCAAGCATTCAATACATGAGCCTAAGGTGGACATTTCAGTATTCAAACAATAGCAAATGCAATATGAACACACTGGAGTGGCAGGTCCATTTTGGACTTAGTCTTCCAAACCACTAGTCCAGTCTATTTTCTACCACAGACCTTTAAAATATTAATGAATAATGTGCTTTTTCAACATTATATGCTCATTCAAATAATTTATAAAGTATAATTGTGTAGAAAGCAAAATGTTTTTTAAATTTACCTATATAAACATTGTCAAAATTTGAGTATATTTTCTTTGGCTCTTTTTTCTTATGTTTTAATTATATTATTGTTGTACTAGGGGTATATTCTTTGTCTTTTTCATCTTACATCCCCATAAGTTATTATTTTGTCAGTAAATATTCTTTAAAAATCTTAAAATTCATAATTAGTATTCAATTCCACAGAGATATCAAATCTTGTCATTTCTCATTGTTAATTTGTAGGGAATTTCCAGTTTTTCACTACTATAAATAATACTTTCTTAAACACATTAATGCATGTTTATTTGTCTGATCTTCTGATTATTCAGTTAGAATACATTGTTTGATAGAACTGATAGCTGAGTCAAAGGTTAGGTCTATTTTTAAAGGTATTATAATGGTAAATAGTAGCAGTGAACTTCTCTCCAGAAGACTTCTACTAATTTCTCTCCTAAAAGCAGTGTTTTGGGGTGTTTTTCTCAATGCTCCTTTATTATTGAAATAACCTGTTAACACCGAACATCATTCTTCATTATCCTTGCTTCATAATATATGCTGGTTGCCTGTGTACCATCTCCACAAAAATAAGAGCAGAGACAGCATTAGCATAGTGGAGTCACTACCTTGTACACACCGTGCAGGTATAATGAAGTGAACAAAGACCATAATTTAAATAATCAAATATAAAGACCCTCAACTATAAGAATTTTTGCCTTTTGTTCAGCCTGTTATCCTTGGGCATTTGACCTTCTGTAGCAATCATCTATACATGTCTTGAGCACTTAGCATACACTAGGTTTTTGGGATAGATGGTCAGGCAGTGCTTGCCTTTTCCCCTCTTATTCATTAATGAATGATGGTAAATGCTGGTTTCATTTTATAGATTTCTTCAGTATATGAAGAGTTAGTTTCCTGTTGTTATTTGAGAAATATCCAAGAATGCTAAACTAGGCATAATGATAGTTAAAGTTCTAGCTTACTTTTAGGATGAGATTTGGACACTAAACAGTTGTTAATATATTTATTCATGATAATTGTTTTCATTCCTAAAGTCCGAATTTGACAAAGTAGTAAGGTATATGGAAAGATAATCTTTATATTTGGAGACAGACATGTTCCATTTGTGGTCCCATATCATAACCAGTTTATGTCATAAAGCAACTTCCTTACCTTCATTAATCCTGAATTTACTAATATGTAGAATATAACCAACCTTTTGTCTCTACAGGGTTATTAGGAGAATAGGGAGAAAAGTCTGTCATCTAAATGTTCAAGAAACAATAAATATGAGTTACTAATGGTACAGGATAGGGCTTAGTTTAAAATTTATTTTCCTTAACATGATGGCCAGGAACTCGGAAATGCCCTATGACAGCCCTGCAACTCACCTTTCTCCCCTTCGGATTTCTAATAGGTATCCATATAGAAGATAAAGAAGCTACCTTGGCCTCAGAGTAGCACTTTATAACTAAAGACCAAATTTGCCCAAAGTTGAGGAAACCATTGTGGTTTCAGCCTGGAGGGGTAAGTCAGGCATTCTGTTTTTTCTTTCCTGAACCTAAGAGGTATGAATGCCTACTCAAATTCAGGTACAGAGTATCTTAGGATAGAAAAAATGAGACCTAAGATGGGCCCATCCAGAGAGGCATTGTCTGCTCAGTTATGCACAGAAAGAGCACTGGCACCAAAGAAGAGAATGGCCCAGTGTCTATTGGGAAAGCTGATTGTACCCAGGTAGGACTACAACATAGAAGCAGAAATAGATGAGGAAGCACTATCAATGGATGCTGAATTGTGAGGCAATTAGCATGGCTCAAGGAGTTTTCATTTATATGATTATTGAAAAGAAATAGGAAAAAGTAGAGTGTCCAAACTACAAAGAAAATGAGTGGAATTCCTTCACATGCTGATGTTTTTAACTTGGTTTGTTTAGGCCTTGTACCTGGGAGAGATTCTCAGAATTCAGTGTAAATGGGATTTTATAAATTTCTGTGATAACATCAGTGCCTCAAACTTGGCTATAAAATCTTTGTTATTGTTATTGTTTGGTTTGGTTTTGTAGTACTGGGGGTTTGAACTCAGGTCCCTGTCTTTCTAGGCAGGCACTCCACCTCTTGAGCCACCTGCCCCCTCCCAACACATTGGCTGCAAAACAAACATTTCCTGAACCTTGGGGGCTTCAGGAAATGATGATTTCTTATCTGTACTTCAAAGAGTCTGATTTAATTGATAGCTATTGCAGGGTGAGAATCAGGGTTTTGTTTTGTTTTATGGTTCTCAGGTTATTCTAATATGAAGGCAAAGATTAGAAAATGCTTACATTTCACCTAAATAAAATTAGGTCTTAGAAAACTTATTGGTTAACAGTTTCTTAAATGATGGGATCATCTCTCTCCATCGGACTGATTTTTCCTACAGAGTTCCCTCCAAACTCTGCTTTCCCTGACTCATTTAGAGCAAGTTTACGTGAATCCCATGTAATTCAGAAATCTATCTACAGTCCTGGGTAAGAAATAAGAGAAACTTAAATTTAATATTTGTGTGGACATAAAAGCACTGAATTTGGAGATAAGTATCCTGTAAATACTAGTTGGTTGTTTCTGAGCAAGGGTCTTAGAACTTTCGTGCTTAAAAAAAAAAAAAAAAAAGACATCACCTTTGAATGTCATATCTGCTTTTGCCAATCCCAATTTCCTTGCTCCCTGCTTCTCTTTTATCCCGTTAAAAGAGGTTTCTCTCCTCTTCTCATGGCCCTGTCCGTTTTGTGCTTGGCTTAGGGTACCAGCACCTCTTTCCTCCTTCAGAAATTTGTTCTCAAAAATTTTAACTTTATAACTTTGGTTATGTTTGAAATAATTTCTAAAACCAAGATTAAAAGTATCCAAATATAAAAAGGCCTTGAACTCAGAATCATCATCAAACTGTTCTTTTCATTTCTGGAAAGGGATTCTATATGATACCTCATTACCAATACCTCATCAAAGCAAGTCCCCAAGACTGGCATTGCTTTTGATTTTAGTTTTTAATGAAACCATTTACTGTGCTCCATTTACCAAGATTGTTCTTTAACCTCCAGATTTTTTGAAATTATAAGTTTTCTTATTTACGGCCAAAGATTTTCTATGGTGTTTAAGCATAAAGGTTAGATTTATCTCTTCATCAGTAAGGGAAAGTGTTTTTTAAAGAAACTTTTCTTATGGAAATTTTCAAACATACCCAAAAGTTGAGAGAATAGAATAATCATCTCCATTTAACACCCTTGTTTCATTTCTCCACCCCTCCCCACTTATGCAAATGTTTCTTTGATAGAATAAATTATATCATTTACCAACAAAGTAGCTCAGTATGTTTTTTTAAAAAGGTAGTCATTATTTTAATATGAGCAAAATATCATTATCAAGCTTAGGAAAACTAACAATGTGTCATGAGTATATTCTGCTATTTAGTCCTTGTTTAGTATTTTCCAAATGCCTATAAATGTCTTCTTTCACAGTTGATTGTTCTAATTAGCATCCAACTAAGATCCCCATATAGTAGTATGTGGTTTATATAACCTCCAATGTCTCTGTCAGTTTAAAGAAGTGGAAACTAGTGCTCTTCCTGTGGTATTATTTAACTTATTCCCCTTTCTCCTCTCCTTTTCCTTCCTTCAATTTGCTAAGAAGGGATATAGGTGTGATATTATTGCAGGTCCTTTTGTTTTTGTTTTTTTTTCTGTTTGGAAATGGCAGACCTACTTTATAAGTGGTAGTAGTCACTTCCTGTTGGAGAAGTATGACATCTTGTCCCATTTTTGCTGAGGTAAAAATTGATAAATGGATTCAGATAATGTCAGCCTAATCTATCCATTAGCTATCAAGCACCAAAGTAAGATATTGGAGAAAGATTATATTAGTTACACCAAATAACTCTGCTGCAGTTATGGCTCATGACTTTGGCCATAGCCTTCTTTTAAAAAACACCTGCACTTTACACATAATACCAAAACCAAAGACTAGAAGAATGTGTACTAGAAAAATATGCACATTCTTTTACATCCTTTACTCTTTACCATGGCCATTACCACTGTTCTAATTGTGCCCAACTCAAAAAAAAAAAAAAACTGAGATAATTTTTGGATATTACCATTTGTAGAACTAGGTGGAAGAAAATGGACTGCTTTTGAAAACAGTATCAATTTTTCAGTAAAAAAAATTGTCTAATTAGAATAGTGCTCATAAGGAAGAGAAATGCAAGTACTTCCCCATCATCATCTTTCACTAAAATTAGACCTTTGTTGTCTTTCCTTCTGTGTGGGCCCTAGCACACTCCATAAATCCAAGAGACGCCTGTCATGTGGTAGGCATGTGCCCATTGCCTACTACAGTGCTAGAGCCATAGAAAGCCTTCCAGAAAAAGTGTTTTGAATTAGTGATTAGGAGAATGATGGGTTTCAAATAATAAAGTTGAGAGTTGTAATCCTCAGTTCAATTCTCATGTAGAACCTGTAGTCAATGTCAAAATAAAAAATTAACTTTTAGGATATGTGGCTCATGTACTTGAGCAAATAAGCAGCAGTCCCTCAGTTTCTGCCACATCACTGCCTGTGAAGGACAGCCCATACCCTCTCAGTTGCTGCATTCCCCATAGACAGTGACAAACAATTAGTATTTCCTTCAGCTGATATTTATACTATAAGTCCATCCTTCCTTCAGTAAATTCGTTAGGCTGATCATCCTTCCAATTAATATGAGACATTTATACTTTGCCAAATAAATGATTGCCCAAAAATTAGCCAGTAGAATATACGTAGGAAAAAAATAAAGTGTATTCTACTATAAGATCTAAGTCAAATTTCTCAGCGAATAGCTTATATTTTTCTATATTACTGTTCTTTTAACTCTTATTCTTAAAATGCCATCATTTTGTTAAGTTGGGCTTTTTTGTTGATTTCTCTACACTCTAGTGTCTGATTATTCAGATGCCAGTAATTTATTTAAAATTAACCATAAAAAGTAAGACCAGAATAAGGTTCGACCTCCCCATTTCAAAATCAGTATTCACTATAAGATTTAAAACCCAGAAAGCATCTGGAACGTTTGGATGATGTGTGCTGCCTGCACCTTTTGTGTTTTCATTTGTGGTTAAAGAAACCACATTAAGATAGGCATGGTGGTGGATGTCTGTAATCCCACAGAGTCAGAAGTATCAACAGTTGAGAATAAAATATGTTTCCTCTTTGTAACACACATCTGCAAAGCCAGGAAACCCCTGGTCAGAGTTGCCCTCCCACCAAACTGAATATGACAAGGGTTCACAGTTTATTTTATTGCCACAGAAAAAGAATTCTCTTATATGAAGAGGCTTTACTTCCTCAGGAGGTAGCTCTGACAATAGCTGAACCTTTCATTAAGATACTGTTAGCAACATCTCAAAACCCAGAAATAAAACTTTTTCTATCATAACTGTACCTTCAAGACAGATATGATGTCCCCCACCACCTAAAATAAATCTTAAATCAGTATTATTTTACATCTCCATTTTATAGGGTACTAATATTTTTTTTGATGACCTACATTTATGATCTACTTTTTCTATGAAGTGTCATCTGCATGATCCCAAAGAACTTTCTGAGAAGCAGTTGATTTAAATGCTGAGGTTAGATTTTGGAAATGTGCCCAAGAGTCCTGAGGTAGGAGGTTTGCTTTAAACCAATAAAGATCACATGATGTTCCATGCTCTGTTGCTAAATAATTCCCTGTGCCTAGTTGTATCCATGGAAACCTGCAGTGGTCCCATAATTGCACTATACTCCAAACTGGTCTCTGTCTCAGGTCTCTCCACCTCCAGTCTATCACTCACCCTGCTGTCAAAGTAGTTTTTCTTAGCATGCTATTCCTAATTTATACTGCATAAATTTCAAACTCTGCTGTGCATGTGATTCAAAGCTTTTATATATGTGACCCAGTCTAATTTTCTAGCCTCCTGTCCTGTTCATCTGTCAGACACATCATTTTTTACTGTTATGTTGCTTTTCCTTCTCTTTTCTCAAGCTTTTTTCTGTCATCTTTTCCTTTCTCTTCCTGATAAATTCTGTACTCATCTTTCATTTGATTTGTTTTTGGTCTTTTGACAGGGTCTCAATGTGTAGCTCAGACTGACCTACAACAAGATCCACCTGCCTCAGCTTCCCAAGTGTGGAATTATAGGTATGCATTACCATTATTAGCTCCCCACTCATCCTTTAAAAACTTCACTTAAGTGAGGTCTTTGTGGAGTCCCAAATAGAGTACTTACCTCTTTGTCTGTGTCTCTTTCATACAGAGATCAGACACAAGACACATAAAAGATGCTCAATAGATGTGAGAGTGTGTTTCTTGCTTTCTTTTGAGGTTATCAATAGAGAAGAGAGAAATGAAACAAGAAAACACACCCACAGATGAGCTTTGAAACTTTTGCTAGGCTTGAAGAAATAGGATCATTGTTCATTATGGCATCTTCTATTCTTCCTCCTCCATGTCTCTTTTCTTTCTGCAAGTGTCACTGAGTCTTTCTTATTCTAATGAAATAAACTCCTCTCTCAACCATCCTTTTCCTCCTCTAAGATACCTCATTATTTGTACTCTCATCATCACTTAATTTCTTGAAAGAAGAATCAATATTGGCTTCTTTCAGGAAAATTAATAGGCATTAGATGGGGAGAAGTAGTGTTCTGAAGTCAAATAAGTTTAGAAAATATAGGATTAAACAATGTTAAATAAGTTTCTTTGAATGACTGCTCAGTGTTTAATATGCTAATGACACCAAAGGGTGTTGTAATATGCTTCCTAACTTAATTGGCTATAGTTGAGACTAGCTTTCTGCTGGTTGACATTGGTTTCCTTTTGCTTTCTCATTGCTCATACTTTAAACTCAATGAGTTCTGGCATATGCCTGCATTATATACCTTAATCCATATGCACAAATGTCAAGGAACCCTTAAGTCATTCAGTCTCAATCTTGATTACACTTTGCAGTCACCCGGGGAGCTTTAAAATTACTTGGCCTGAGTCCTCCTCCTACAGAGTCTGATTTCATAATTGTGGCTGCTTCTTTATTGATGAGATCTATAAACCTTTCTAGATAATTTTAAGAGCAACCAAAGTTGAGACCCACTGCCTATTCTCTCAAAATGTTAGTTCATTCTTTCATACATCCTAAGTACCAGGTGTGTAAGATAAAGAAATAAATAAGGAAATAAGTAGGGCACAGTATTTTTCCCTGATGAATCTTATGATACAGCATGGTATGATGAATATAAATGCACTATAGTACAGCAATGTCTACAACAAAAATTCTATGGGATGCATACCTAGACATAGGTAATTGGGATGATAAGAAAGGTTTGCAGAAAGACTCATTCATAAGAGGCATTCATCAGACAGGTTATAGAGGTATTTGAGGAAGGACATTTGAGGTGCATGTGTGAGCATTACAAAGACATGGAAGATGATAGGTTGTTAGGTAATTGCAAGGGTACAACATAGCTGCTAATAAGGTGTAGGGGGAGGGGATGACAGCTGATTGGAGATGTAGGTGGGACCTTCCTACTGGAGAGCTGGGTATGACATTGATTAATAGTGGACTCCATTGTGAGAGAAATCAGGAAGAACTGCAGCCTTGGGATGAGAGTGGTATATAATCCAATTTGCATCCCTGAGTTGTCACATCACTTTCTTTCCAATTTGTCTTCCTTAGGAAAACACCTATATCTAATTTATCTTTGTGCTCCCATTGCCTATCAAAAGCTTTAAATTTCTGCTATTATTTGATTAGCCAATATGCTGTGTCAATTAGAAAGGGACTTCTGTATTTTCCAGAGATCCACATTCCAGGGGTGTTCTGATAGAGATACCCTTCCGTTGAGGGAATGCAGAAGCGGTATGGGGGTAACAAACACTTTTGTCTGGCAGAGTACAGGACTTTGCAAGTGGTGGCTTCAATCACAAACTTTGAAATTATATCTTTATTTCCTATTTTTTCCTATACACTATCACCTCCCACACCCAGAAAATAAGCAAATATTTATAAGACAGTGTTTAAAATTTTGTCACTATGGATACTGTCAGATTAATTCATCAATGTACTACTAAATGCCTGCTTACTCCATTCAAAAACATGGAGGTTGATTGTCAGGAATTTTAAAAGTTCAAGATGTGTCTCCTAACCTCAGAGCTTATCTAACTGGAAGAAAGACGGTACCAAGAGTCAGTGACAGCTTAAGAATACAAAGATAGATATGTGCTAAGTATCTTAAGATGCTGGAGAAGAATGGGATCTCTTGAGACATTCTGGGCAGCAGTAATCAAGGCAAATATTTTGCTGTCATCACATTTAGATGGTAATTCAGAAGCTGCTCCCAACTGGACACTGTTCATCACACACTAATTACTGTTGCCCCAAAGTGATTGCCCTTCTAACAGGAGGAGATGATTTTACAAGTTGACGTGCCACATTCTTTCCTTTTTTTCTCAGATACTGTTTAAAGGTGAACATTTCCAAAGTGCATGACCATACTTGGTAGAACTTTAACTGTACATACATTATACACAGGTGAAAAATCACTCTAGCTGAAAAAGGCTGAAATATTGGCGCATATATATATATATATATACAAATATATAAATATATATATATATATATTCCATATGGGTTAATAGCTTTAGAGACATGGTTTAAAATAAACTCTGTGTTGACAATTTATTTCCATGTACATTTGATCTTTTGTATGGTTGATTAATACACATCATTGAATTCTGTACACAAAATCCTGTTCTATGGTTTGAGGTGACAGAAATGATTAAGCTATGATTCCTATCTTGAAAATTTTCAGCATCCAGAAAAACAGGTAAATATATAATTATAGAATAAATTGATGCACATTGTAAAGAAAGAATATATATTTGGTAAAAATCTTGATAGGAAAAAACAGATGTATGTTACATACTTTTCTTATTTATTTTCATTTGTGACTTTTAGCACTCAGTACTCTAGAAGAATTCTACATGGTTTGCTGTTCTTTTTTTCTCCTGGTGGCACTAGGGTTTGAACTCAGGGCCTCATGCTTGCAGGCTGGTGCTCTTACCACTTGAGCCACTCTACCAGCCAGGTTTGTCCTTCTAATGAGATACTTGTCTTCCTCCCATCCCCAGTACTGTGTAAAAATTTTGAGATTTTCACAGCATTGACTTGTTACCAGACTGAGCCTCTGGTGATTGGTTAACACTATACATTGATTTACACAACAGTGGGTGTTATTACTTGAACCTCCATGGTCTCTTTTGGCCTCTTGTATTCCTTCTTCACTGACACATATGGCATATGAGAATCATTGGTGAAGCTGGGAATCCTCCTGTGTAGGATTTTGCTTCTCATGGGTACCTCCCAAATATTTCTGCTGTTTTGTTGTCTCTCCACACTCACAGACCTCTATTTCAGAAGCTTTGCAATCTCCCCTACGCACTTCCCAAAACTCAAAGATACTTTTCTTTCTTCTCTGTCTTCCACTTATAACCCATAGCCTCTATACTCTCGGTCCAAAATTAGGACACCTAGAATAGTCCTTTAAACTGGATTCAGAGCCTGTAACTTCAGGTTAATTCTGCTCCGAGACTTCTCAGAATCCAGAAGCAAGGAGTAAAGCAGGGCTAACATTTGGAAATAGGGATAAGGAAAAAAATTAGTAGTGTGAACACACTATTCTAATTATTCTTCCACCATCATAGTAATGCTAAGAATACAAAAGAATGAGTGACTCATCCTGCAAAGGAGGTGATTTGGGAGGGCTACCAACAGAGGGTGACATTTGGTGGGTTTTAGATGATTATTAAGAGATGTAACTCTGAGAAAAACCCTATTGTATTTCCTTATTCTCTATATTCCCAGTGTTTGAAACAGGGTAGGCACTCAATAACTGTTAGTTAAGTGGAGAAATGGGAGTATGAAGCATATTCAAGGAATGTCAATGACTTTGGGGAACCTGGAACGGCGTGTGTAGGAAGAATGGGAAGAAATGAAGCTGGGATCAAGGGGTTACACAGCAGCATGGCTGCATAGGTCATCCTAAAATGTTTGGACTTTATTTTATAGGCAACAGGGGACATATAAGCTTGCTAAATAGAGGAGTGAAGTTATTAGAAGAGAAGGTACTCTGGAGAGTAGAGTGGTTGAGTGTCATTCAGTAAGGACAGCGTGGTTCAGGTGAGATATAGAAGAGTATGAAGCAGTAGGGCTCCTGAGGAGAGTTATCCCAGCTTCTTTACAAAAAGACAATTGATTTTTCTACCAGTCAGAACAGAGATAAATAGCACAGGTTGCATAAAGTAATGGAGCTAAGTTTTCATGGACTTTCTGAGAATCCTAGTAGTGGAAACCAAATCCTGGGAGTGTTTTGCCACACACTGCAGGAGTGAATCTGATCCAGGAATGAACCTGACTACTCAGTGAAGTTTAGAGGTTGGAGCTTGGAGCAAGTCAGTTGTCGATGCACTGAGAGCATTTAAATGCCAGAACACATCAAACCCTATCTAGAATAAATATATTATTTTGTTTGTGAAAATGAAACTTGAAGAGAAAAAAACAAGTGATGGGAGAAAAGCAGCTATGTAGTAGGCAATGCATGTCATGAGGTTCGATTTACCGGTTTAATAGTAAATAGTAAGTAGTAAATAGAACTTACCCACTGTCTTATCATTTTTGAGACTTTATGATTTATACATTGTTAACTGTCTCCTGTAAAATAGCTCAGACAGGATATGTGAGGTGGTATATTCATATAAATGTTAGCATGGGGGCATGACTGTATAACCAAGGTGTTGGGGTACATTGATGCCATGAGGCAAGACTTGGGTACATTCTCCCATAAAATTATTAGAAGGGAGAGGAATGATCATGGTCCAGTGGCAAGAAGACTCTATTCCTTTCTCAGATAAAACCAAAGAAAATATTCAGAATTTTCTGGCTTTGTAACTCAACTTTCTTCTGCTATACTTTATTCACAATACCTAGTAGGTATTTTTCTTCCAAAACTGAACAAAAACCTACCACCTGGGCATGTACTTCTATTGTGATGCAATAACAGTGACCTGAATGGGACCAGACAGCAGTGAGTAGTTAGATACTGTAAGGTCAAAGTTACCCTGCGGAAAATGTTGCAAGTTTCTTTGCAAAATGGGAATTGATTTTTCTGAGTTTACTGAAAAGCCTTGAAGCTTCATCAAGGTAGGAAGCCAAACATGAGATTTCCATACTAATCTACAAGTAAACAGATGTCAGGTCTTTATATTCTTTTGGAGGAGGAGACTTGGTTAAGGTAGTATTAACTTTAAATATGTATTAAGTTATAAATATATAGCAAAATTTAAAAAATAACCATTAATAGATTACAAATAGTGTATGAATGTCAAACTAATAATTAAACTGTAATAAGAAAGAATTCTAATCAATCAAAAAGTCAATAAATAATGAAAAGATAATACAGAAATATGATTTCAAATATAGCAAGATCATAAATATAAAGACTAAACTTGACAGCTAAAAAGACAAAAATGCACATTTCAATAATTTTAAGCTTTAATTTAATATGAGATTTGATTATAATCATGCTTAAAATATATGGACATGGAAAGTTTAATAGTAAAATGGGACAAATACATACTAGGAAAAAGCTAAATAAAAGAAAGCTAAGGTAACTTATAAATATCAAACAAAATTGACTTTACAACAAAGTAGACTAATAGAATTAGAAAAGATCATTAAATGATCTTTGATGAAAAAGATTCTAAACTTATATACACTCAATAAAATATGCTTAATAAGTAAAGCAGTATGCAGAGAGAAAGTAACAAGTCCAACCTCATAATGAAATAAAACTCAAACACCAGTTTTAGAGCCACATTTAGTAACTTATCTATGTCTCAACTATTATTATCAAAGAAGACAAGTTCCTAAATGAGAAATATTTGCAACATAAATAATCAAGAAGGGATCTTATGAAGAAAATGTATATGAAGAACTCTTGTAATTCAAGAAAATTAGAAACTAATACAACAGAAAAATGATCAACAGACATCATTAAATAATTCAGAAATGAAGGTTCATAGTGGTATACATATAAGATACCCAACCTCACATAAAAGAATACAAATTAAGTTCAATGTCATTGTATCCTCAATTATATAAGCAAAAAATAGGAAGACTGACACTATCAAATGCTACTGAGGTTATTTGCTTTATACTACTGGGAGTATAACTATTTTGGAAAACAAATTGTCATTATATTCTTTAGCTGAACAGTGTGGCTTTATACTTCCATTCCGAGTTATGCACCCTAGAGAAACTCTTGTAAAGTTCATTGCCCATAGCAGCTTTGTTCCTAAAAGGAAAAAAAGAGCCTGGCAACAACTCAAATGTATAGCAACAAGAGAATAAAAACTAATTTATGGAATATTCACACAATGGAATAATACACAACATTAAAATGGGTGAGTCTTTGAAGTGCAAGTAGAAAATGCAAGCCAAAAAGCTTTATCATGTGATAACGTGTCATGAAACTCAAAAACAAGCAAATCTGAACAGTATGTATTTGGATAGATTTATATGTAGGTGCTAAAACCAAACTATGAACAAAGGAGTGCTAAAAAATTTAGAAGAGTTGTTAAAGCTTAATGAATTCAGAGATTCGTGGTCAGAGCCAAGACCACACAAAAATATTTATTATTCCAGTTCTTAAGTTGGAATTGATTTTATTGCTATGCTTCAGAACTTCCCTTTACATTACATATATTCTTTGCATACATCGTGCATTATATATGAAATCAAAATATTAAGCCACATAACCTTTGGGTATGTTAAGGTAGAAAGCTTTTCTTTCAGACTTAACACTTAAAACAAAGATGGACCTGTGAGGATTTTCTCTTTTCGTAGCAATAGTGTTGCCAGTGGGCTTGAGTTTTACTTTGAAGAAATGACAGACATGAAATGCAGCTCTTCCAAGCAGAGCAGTTGTTCATAGTGACATATCTTCTGCATCTGTGATAGCAGATGCTTTTAAAAGCAACAAGGAGAGGGAGCAGTAGTGGGTGGAATTAGAAGCAAATGCTTATTCATATGCCTCCCCGTGAAGCAGATCGACCATGCTCCTTTCAGATACACTTAAGAACAATCTAATCTTAGCTGAAGTTGAAATATCTGGGACCATTGAACTGTCATTGATAGAAGCTGCCACCATGACTGTTTTCTGAGTATTTCAGTGATGAAATGAAGCATAAATCCACAAGATAATCAGGCTAGGAAAAAAAAAACTTGAAAGGAAGCTTAAAGTTTCCATTCTCTTCTTTTATTGGGTCAAACATAAGCAAAACCATGAAATCCACATTCTTTGTTCTTAACAACTGCTAACATGAGGCAGAAGGAATGAAACAGAATCAAGAGGACTCCTGGCCCTTGGATGAGCTGCTCGCTCCAAATGCACATCATGCCTGTACTGACCCACAAGGAAAAACTTTGTGTCCAATTTAAATCCTACTCTCTGCAATGCCAGACTCTTTTTCTACAGAGGAGAACATCTAGCATCATAATTTATGAGTTTCTATAGGTGAAGGATTGTAAGATCTTACCTCTTAGCTTTTCTTGGTGCATAGATTCATCAAAAGAGGTAGAGAAAAAATTATAAGTGTGTGTGTAGATATATGTACACTATTATGTAATTGTTTCATCATTCATGGCCATCAAATTATAGTGCTTTTCCTTAATTCTATGTGTTATTATTTTGGATAACACTGATTCGTCCAAGTTTCTTATAAAATATCTTTGTCCCCTTCATGATTAGTATAGTTGTGTTTCCTGCAACCTAAGTCCTCTGTTAACTTAATGAATCTTCCAAAATAAAGTACTTATTGTATTTCCTTCTTAATTAAGAACCCAGGTTTGAGTGTTTATTCAGCTCAATTCTGCTTCTGAGACTAGCATTTAAAACTTCAGTTCACCTTATTTTCCTTTATCTTGCCAGCCTTTCTTTGTCTCATCTACAGACCTGACTTTGAATAATAGTTTATTCCTTCCTGGTGGCTGCCAGTTACTTCAGCTAAGAGCTCCAGTTTATTTGTGAACACAAGCACTAAATAAATGTTGGTATTTTAAAAAGCCATCTCTACTTGAAAAGACGACTAAACTATTTTCCAAATTAATTAATATAATATTTTGTAATTCAATATAGATTTTGGCATGAATTAAAATAGTAATTCTTAAAATGTTTTAACAGTTAAATTAGGTTTGAAAAATGTCAGTGCTGTCCTATAATTGGTGTGTAATCTTTTGTAAATTTTTATACTTTCTCCACCTCCGTTCAGGGGGAAAAAGTATTGACTTAATGCAGGAGGAATAATCAAGATAAGAATGACTCATACAGGAAATAAATATAGTACGTGGTGATAAGATTTTTCCTTTACTAAAAGAAAGGCCTTACTGGGAGGAGAATGCGAGGGAGAAAAACCTACTCTGCGAGACTTCCAAAGATGGAATTTCCTTTGTGTTCATGTCATCATGGGTCAAGAAAGGGAAGACTTTTAATTGAAAAAATGAAGAAAAAAAAAAACTCCAGAATTTCTCATAATTTTTCTTTGCAAGTGGTACTTCCATTCACTGAGTACTTGTAAAAGGAAATAAAGTGATAAGTTCAACCACAAGAGAGAGAGCAAGCAGCTATTGAAATACTGAAGTCATTTTGTGGAATGACAGAGAGGATGGCCTCTCTGCAACATAGATGTTATTAACTGGTTTTAGCACTTTTAAAAATACCTTTTCTTCTACTGAAGCTCTTTTAATTGAATACTGAGTATTCTTTATGTTGAGCCCACTACATGGTAAAAAGAATTTTTTCACACTTTATTATATGTGTTTTGCCAGCAGCTGTTAGCACCTAAATTCAAAAGAAATGTCTGACCTCTTAGCAGGTGACTGTATAGTGGATTGAAGTGAATTAGAGATCTGTGAATGACTTCTCTTGCATGGATTAAGGGTGAAATTGCAACCTAAGTACTATATTCACTCCAAAGGACTATAATGTCCAAATAGCTTGCTGTTTCTTTCCACATTTCAATGTTTCAACAGGGATTCTTTTAGTCTTTTTAAAATACCAGGAGACAGAGCTGTCTGAGCCAGCTGCAGCTAGCTGCCTTTCCTTGCAGCTAGAAGGTGTGTCAGACGTTTCTAGGTTGACCTTTTGACTGGATTGCTCACTGGAGCAGTTCAGATGGGCCTATGAACTGCTTTAATGCCATATTATTTCACTCTTGCTTCAAGGTCCAACAACAGAAAAGTGTAAGCAAATGTCTTCAGGTGTCTGTGCATGAAAGGTCGTATAATATGACTCCAACACCATATAGGCAACACACAGAGCCAGAAGTATGTGTGGATACTGGCTTTATTCTAAAAGTCCATGCAAATTTTATTCTCTAAGTCTTAGAGTGCCCACATTTATTTCAATATATGTATTTCTCTCCATGTTTTAAGTATATTTATAATCCAAGAAAATACAGCATGGTGAAATCCATAGCATATCACTGAAAACCCTTAGACTCTACAGATGGAAATTCACCATTAATGGCTTCCTGAGGAGCTGAGGTACTCATACTAGCTTTTCATCTGTGTCACTAGACCAGTTCCTCCTCCTGACTTCTACAAGTCTGCCAACAAGACAGACCTCCAACTTTACATGTACAGGATTTGCTCACCATATTTCCTCTCCTTCTCTCATACTCTCATGGTGAGTGGCACCTTCCAGGCACCCAGCTGCTCAAGCCAGAAACTTGGGAGTCATCCCAGACATCTCATTCTTTCTCAACCCCCACATTCTATCAGCCACCAAGTCCTATCACATATGCCTCCATCTGTTATTCTCACTCCTGACTGACTTGCTTTAATTTAGCCTATGTCCTCCCTTGCCCGAATCACACTGTAGGAGTCACTTAACTTGTCTCTCCACCCCTTACCTCCTCCCCCAGTACATCTGAGGTTTATGGTTGCCCATTACTTTTGATATGGTCCATCTCCCCAGTACATCCAAACCTATTCCCTCATCTTTAGCATCGTATCTACATCTCAGAGATTCACCTTTTCAATATCCTCACACTTCTACCATACAATAACAACGTATAGCTAGAGTCCCCACATGGGTCACCCTTTTTCAAGTCTTTGGGCCTTGCACATATATTCTATTATTGGAATGTCTTTCTTCCCTTTTCTGCATGGTTAATTACTATTAATATATGATAATAGTTTAATAAAGTAATGCTGAGAATTTTTTACTCTTTTAACAAAAAGCTCAGAATTTTTGTTGCCTCTCACATAATCTTTTTTGGTGCTACCTATTTCTGAGTTTCAAATGCAAGTAGAAGGGTTGGCAGAATGACTCAAGTAGTAGAGCACCTGCCTACCAAGCATGAGGCCCTGAGTTCAAACACCAGAACCATATGAAAAAAAGAAAGAAAATCAAATGCAAGTAGAATTAGTTAAGGTCTTATAAAAAAATGATATTTCTCCTTTAATATGTGATTAAGTAGATTTGTGTCTTTTCACTGGCATCATAGTTGTACTATGAGAGTGTATATCTAAAAATATAATTTAAATCTCTAAGGTATGTCATTTTCAGAAAAAAAAGTGCCAAGAATAACATTGTCTAGAAAGTTTCCCCAAGTCCTACTTCTATTTAGTTACATAAAATGTGCCTCCTCTGTGATAATAAACAACCCCAGGTTTACCTTCCTTATAGTATTTACTCTGAATTACAATTGTTTCTTTTCATCCCAATACTTAACTCAATAACAAAGGTTGAATTCCTTGTTTGTATCTCTAATCCTTAATTTAGTGTGCTCGATGCATAGTAAATATTTAAGTAAAATAAGCTTTTTCTCTGGATGAATGAATGAGTTTATAGGCAAGGTGTTTGTTTCTAGTCTTCATAGGTAATTACTATGAGCATGCTGTGCTGAGTACAATATCAGTATCATGAGACTTTCTATAGGAACGAAGTTATGACTACCTGGGTACAAAATGCATATGTGTACACATACATGATACACAGATGAATTATGATGTAAAGCATATGTGAAAACCCAAAAGAAAGATATGGACAACAAGTATATTAATGATAGTAAGCAATTCTAATATTTTAATATTATAGGCACACATAAAAGAATGAACATATAAAAATCCATGTAGAATCTTTGTAACATTTGTAGAAATAAACTAATGCACCCTTTTCACTCATTACTTGCTTACCCCACCCTTCCTCAACCTGTGTACTCTATCATCTTTATTCTCTCCTTGCTCCCTCATCTTTTGGTATTAACAGACCTTACTGAATAATTGCTATTTACTGGATTCTGAGCTTGGTGCTTACTTAGACACTTTATTTTAATAATTCACTCTCTTCCTCTGCCTGAAAAATCCTTCAAGACTGAGCCTAATTATCACCTCCACTGTGAAACATTTCTTGATTCCTAGGGGCAGCAAGCTTTCAGAAGTTTATAAATATCATTTTCCATTGAAACAGAGATGACAAATATAATTATTTCATTCTCCTAATACAAAGGAAGTGAGGGAGGGAAGGAAAGACAGAAGGAGAAAGGAAGGGAGGGAGGGAGAGACAGGGAAGGAGGAAAGGGAAGACAAAGGGAAGGGAAGGGGAAAGGAAAGGAGGAAAGGAAGGAATGAAACTATTTGTACTTGAGGAACCAGACAGTAAATGATAGCCATAATACAAAAAAAAGTGAATTGTGTGTATAATATGGAAGAATGGTATGTGCTGTTATTTAAAAGGTTGGAAAATGTGGTGGGAAAGTGTAAGTGTAAATAGAATGATCAGAGTAGGCTTCCTTGAGAAAATGGCCTCTAAGGTGAAGATGAAGATGTGAGCCATGTGTGAAAGGCTACCCAGGTAGAGTGAACAGCAGTGTAAGTGCTGTCTGTGTCTTGTTCTGACCTCAAGATTCTAATTATCTAGAGTTGACATGGACAGAGGTATTCAGTTTTTTCCACCTCAGAGCCTTGGCTCTAAGAGCAGCAGAACCCAGGGTAGGGAAGGTTTTCTATCTAGAGCTCAGCAACTTGTTCATCTATGGTGTTTTGTTATTTCATTAGCACTAAACAACTCTCTTGCCCTCAGGAATTTGTCAAAAAGGGAGCAAAACCACCTGAGATTCCATATACCAGATAATGAATTCTTCTCCTTGGTTTGAATTGCTTACCTACATAAATTAACCCTAGCTTCATTTGACTACAGGGTCTTAGTGCTTTGATAGTTGCAGCATTACCAAATTGCTTGTCTTTTTGCCTTCAGGAATTGACTTGGCTCTCTTTAGAATTGGTGTAGACATGCCATGTAATAAATTTCCACTTCATGGTACAACAGAATCATTCCTTTCTTAGATGTATGTGCAGTACAAGTCAATATACACATTTATATAATTGCTTTCTTCAAATTCTTATACCTAACTTGATATTTCTAAAAATTGCACACGTGAATCATGTGTATAACAATACTTTTTACTGTGATCATCAAACTGAATAAAATATTAAATGAAATTTTAAAAATCCATTTTTTTCCAGGGAATTGTAATGTTTGGCTAGAATTAAGAAGCACTGCACTGAATTGGGGTGACAATCATCATGTCAAGTTGCAAGAGACCATCAGTCGCTTACCCCACCTTTCCTCAACCTGTGTACTCTATCATCAAATGGCTAACTTCAGTGGCAATGATAGGAAATGAATTAGAAAGGAGTCAGGTTTAGAGTAGGGTAGCTGATTATGAGAGTATTAACAGCAGTCCAGCAGAGAACAGGTTGATGATGATCCTAACCAAGTGAGGTTTTGTAGATATGGAGTCAGTGTGTGGAGGGGAAATTTCAGGCATATTGACAAGGTGTAACTAGGCAAAATCATGATCACCTGATTGAGAGTGGAAGAACAAGTAATGGCAAGAGTCAAGCAATGGCCAGGTTTCTGATTTGGGCAGGTGTGAAGATAGTGAAACCAAGTCATTGAAATAGTGAACAAAGTTACAAGAGCACATTTCAGAGAAGGAAGGTTAAGACATGCCATGTTTGAGGTGCCAATAGTACAGGCTGAGTGTAGAAAAACATACTTCCATAGCTTTCCCTGTGGTAGCAAGTATAGAAAATCATGTGCTAACTTAAATTTTTTAGATGCAGTCATGTATGTTAACATGTTCCTGTGATCATTATAGACAGCATTCAAAGTTCAGGCAAAGATTTTAAGAAGATATTAGGTTGTCTCTTCAATTTTGTATAAAATATGAAAGTCTAATTCCTTCCAAGTTCCTAAGTAGTGAAATTTAAAAGGTATATAAAGCTTTATCCAAAAAGGAAGAAATTAAATGGGTAAGCACTGACATAGTCTCCATTACTGTTTAGGAAATTGAGGTTTTCTTTTATTACTTAAGAGCAATATTAGCTTAGTATGTCCTGTAATATTATTTCCGATATATAAATTGTGCAGCAGTTAATATATAGGGGATTTTCCCTTCTTCTTGCTGAGGAAAAATGGGTTTTTTGGAAAGATACCTGCCTTTTCCTACATTCTGGTCTCTTTATAATGGTGTCAGATACTCAACTTCATCCATTAACCACACACAGGGAGATGGAGCAAGGAAAGGAAGGAAGCTGAATGGAGACAGAGACAAGACATCGACAGTCTCTCTTCTCTCACTATTGCCTTGCTGTGTGACTCTGAACAAGTTGTGCCTCTCCCCTGGTCCTTACTTCCTTTCCTATGAAATAAAAGTGTTGGTTGAATAGTTGATTGAGTGCTTTCCAGGCTCTCATATTCTGTGATTCTTTCAACACAGCTGCCTCTAAGAAGTGTTCTTAGTTCTCAGTGTTCAGAAGAGCTTTGTGAGTGACTCAGATTTTGCCAGCCTGGAGCATGAAGATGAACCATTATTGTAGATTAACATTTTCATTAGGAAGAGATACTGGTAGAAAAGGGCCATGCCATAATAACACCCAGATTCATGGGCAGCATTTCCTCCCTGAAGCATCTGATGCAATAGAAAGGGAACATTTGCTTTTATATTAAGGATCCATCTTCAAAGAGGATGTTTGTAGTTCTAGTTGCATTTGGTTCTTTTTCTGAATGGCCATGTGTGAGGAAGATATTTTAAATACATGTGATTTAGGGCAAAGTAACTTTTCTCCTCAGCAGTATTTGAAGTATAGCATCATTCAGGGTATGCCAGCTCACCTTAGTGTTAGTGGTGCATTCTTTTGGGAGCCCCAGTTCTTTCAATAAGAAGTAATAGTATGTATGTAGTAATTCCTAAAGATCATTTATGTTATGTTGTCATATTCTTTGCCATGCCAAGATACCATCTTGAATTATTGTCCATGCTTTTCTGTTATTCAATTCACTTTTTAATTCAATTTTACATAGTGCAAACTTACTGCTTAGGTTACTAAAAATAATTAACATTTTAATCATTAAAATTAAAAGAAAAATTTGTATATAACTCCTAAAATTATCTCAGACATCTGTGGATCACTTACCATGTGTTGGATATATTGGCAGAGAGGTTTTTATCAGTTAACTCTTGTTTTCCACAAAAACTGTACTGACTAGAAACAATAATCATTTATTTAGCTCACACATATATCTCCCATTCTGAGATCTTGTACTTGCAGGCTAACAAGTTAGCTTACTGTTTCTTGGATGTTGGCAGGCAGCGTAAGGCTCCTGGGGCAGGAACAAAGAGCATCATTCATGGCATAGAAAGCAGTATGGACATTAGTTAGCATGATGATATTGGTTTCTCTTGGTTCCTGAGTTCCAGGGGGAAACATGGAGGGGCCCTGTGTGTGGATACTGCATATATAATAGATTTGCATGATACTCATGAAACATGAGCAAGCCTGCTCCTTGCTCTGGATGGAAGTAATATTTTCTCATTCCTCAAGATTGCTCACTACAAATGCAACCCTGAGAAATGTCCAGGGCAGCAAGTGGTCATTGTCTTGCATTCTGCATGCCCAGGGATGACAAGGCAACATCTCTCAGGGCTCCTGGTGAAAAGTCTTTCCCAACATTTAGAAGGGTGGGATTTGGACTGGATATAGTTACATGGGTTCTACTATTACAGTCAAGTCTGCCTGATCTCACCCAGGGTCTGATGGGCCTAAAATGTCTTAGCTAAAATGACTCCTCTCTGCTCCCCATGGTGTCTTATCCTCCAGCAGGCTAGACCAAGTTTGTTCACATAGCTCTTGTGGCAGGGCTCTCAAGAGGGAGAGAAGATGCAAGGGCTCTTGAAGGGTAGGATGAACTGCAAACACATCACTTTTGCTTCATTCTAGTGGACAAAGTAAGTCATCAAGCACACTTTCAAGGGACAGATAATAGCCCCCACCCCTTAAGATATTTCAAATGCTGTGACCATTTTTTATAATCATCTACCACAGTATCAGAAAGTCAAAAAGATATGTATTTAATCTATCAGAGCCTCAGTTTTCTTTGTGCAAAATAAAGATGGAAGCTTGAAGAGTGTAACTACAAAGTTACAAAAAGCAAGTGAAGTGCCCAGAACTGTGACTGATAAGTACACAATAAAGGTAGTTATTATTGAACCCAAAATATCCACATTTTCATTTAACTAGTTGTGGATTGGTATGTCTTCCATGCTTTTTCTGTCTGTTCTGTAAACCCAGGCTTTTCATTCACCCCAGACTTCCCTGAATCACTCGGTACCTCTAGTTTGGTCCTGTTAACTGTAACTACAGTTTGGAGGCATTTCACATCTATATGTTGCCTCTCCTGAAGTTTTGCAGGATAGAAATGGGGACTGCTGCCTCATCAGTGGGGAAAGTACATTGTGTATGTACAAGAAGGAAAATATGCAGGTGGGTACTTGACATTCAGTACATGGAGAGAGGGGTGGGGGCCATGCTGAGCCACCAAGAGGAGGAAATGGTAGAAATCAAGCCTGGCCTGGGTCTCTTCATAAATAGCAGTTCATTGTAAGAGTTCTATTGGAATGTTGCTGTGTGAAATTGATATAGTCTTAGGCTTCTTCTCTTCAGAAGAAGAAAGGTAAAGGAGAAGGAGAAGCAGGAAAAGAAAGAGAAGGAGAAAGAAAAGGACATAGAGATGGAAATAAAAACAAAAAAGAAAATGATGCAGAATAAGAAGGAGAAGGAGGAGGAGGGAGAAGAAGTATAGGAAGAGGAATAGGAGGAAAGGTGAGAGGAAGAGTTGGAAAAGGAAGTGGAGCAATAAGATAGCAATTACCCAAAGTAAGAAATTGCATATCTACAAACATAAACCTTGCATTAATGACAAAATAGTTTATCTTCTCTCTCTCTCTCTCTCTCTCTCTCTCTCTCTCTCTCTCTCTCTCTCTCTGCCTTTATATTATAGGTCTCTAAGAACACTAGTGTATAGAACTTGAGCTGTTTAGAAAGTTAGAAAATGTGTGTGGCCTCATCTCATTATTAAATAAAAGTGTGAACTAGTCTCTAATTTTAGCATATATCTTTTTAAATGTCGAAAGACAGATTTTCCTCCAACCCCCTTGCCTAGTCCTCAAACTTTGAGTCATGAAGATAACTTTAATCTATGAAGAAATTGGCAGAAAAGAATAGAATAAAATGCAGAGGAAAATTTTGACAAGTTAATTTTAAGACACTTTTCTAGCCCAATATCTAGCCAAGTAGGCAGCAAAACATTTCTAAATTGAGATGATTAGAAGAGGAAAGGATAAAGGAAGGTGTCCTTAGAGTCAAGAGTGATAGAAATAAAGGTACTGTCTTTCACAGAATGCCTGGAAGACTTAGGCTCTAGAAATTGGCCAAGTGTATTTTAGAGCTGTCTTAAAATGGAGAGCAAAACTAGTATCAAGATGTGGTAGCAATAGCCAAGTTATGGAAACAGCCAAGATGCCCCACCACTGACAAATGGATTAAGAAAATGTGGTATCTATACACAATGGAATTTTATGCAGCCATGAAGAAGAATGAAATGTTATCATTCGCTGGTAAATGGATGGAATTGGAGAACATCATTCTGAGTGAGGTTAGCCTGGCCCAAAAGACCAAAAATCGTATGTTCTCCCTCATATGTGGACATTAGATCAAGGGCAAACACAACAAGGGGATTGGACTATGAGCACATGATAAAAGCGAGAGCACACAAGGGAGGGGTGAGGATAGGTAAGACACCTAAAAAACCAGCTAGCATTTGTTGCCCTTAACGCAGAGAAACTAAAGCAGATACCTTAAAAGCAACAGAGGCCAATAGGAAAAGGGGACCAGGAACTAGAGAAAAGGTTAGATCAAAAAGAATTAACCTAGAAGGTAACACCCATGCACAGGAAATCAATGTGAGTCAATGCCCTGTATAGCTATCCTTATCTCAACCAGCAAAAACCCTTGTTCCTTCCTGTTATTGCTTATACTCTTTCTACAACAAAATTAGAAATAAGGGCAAAATAGTTTCTGCTGGGTATTGGGGGTGGGGGGAGAGGGAGGGGGTGGAGTGGGTGGTAAGGGAGGGGGTGAGGGCAGAGGGGAGAAATGAACCAAGCCTTGTATGCACATATGAATAATAAAAGAAAAAGAAAAAAAAAAGATGTGGTACCAACTGTGTGGTATATATGTGGTCCTTGCTGTGAGTGAAGTGTTACCTACTATGTGTCAGGTGTTGAATAACATAGATAATGAGGATGGTGTTATTCTATCTTTCAATAATCTCATGATTATAAAAGAGATACAAGAACAGATGATTATTATTAGGTGAGGCCAGATCCAAGTCAAAAGTTTGTGCTGAGGATGCAATAGATGAACACAGGTAGGGTAGGTACCTGGCCTTTGAAAGGGAGACAAAGGAGCCTTCTTGGCAAGAGAGAACATGTGTGCTGAATCTTGAACAAGTAAAAGTTAACCAGCTGAAGAAGTGGGTAGATAGCAACATAATCAGGAACAAGGAGACCTAGAACTGCAAGATGACTGGGTTGGAGGACTATCAGTAATTGACCATATTTGGAGACCAGAAAGCTAGGTTATGGCTACTTACTGAAGATCCTATATGCCATAACCTAAAAATTCATATTTGTTCCACATGTATAGATTTTTAAAGTCTCTAATGAATCTTTTAGTCATTAATTATGTGAAAGTCCATCCTTCCATGCATTCAGGCATCTACCCATCTATTCAACACCCTACCTCACACCCAAGTGAGCTAAGAACACCAAAGTCAGCAGATATGTATGTAGAATCAGGAACTACTGCCAGCTGATAGGAAAGCAAAATAGCAATAACTGAACGAAAGTAGAAGTTCATTTTTCTCTTTTAGCAAAGCCCCGCTATTTAGTCCAAGGCTATGATACTTCCCAGGGTCAGTGACCCAATCTTATCCCATCTATGCTCACCATAGATGGCCTCAGTTTTATATAAAGATGGCAGGACACAAAAAGTGCATGAACACCATATCTGAAAGAAATGGTCCTAGAAACTACCACAGGATATTTCTGCTCATGTCCTACAGGCCAAAGCATATCATATGGCCACATGAGACTGTGTAATATAGCTTTATTCTGTAAAAGTATTGAGTTACATGCTTTATTCTGTAGCAGTAATGAAAGATAAGGAGAAACTCATAAAAAGGCTTTCAGAGATATGAATCACTTTTTGATGCTACACTAAAGACTTGATTTCATTTCTAATTAAGCCATAAAGTCATCATGGAAAACATAATTCCATACCATACTGGACCACTGAGTAGTGTTTTATTAGCAACCCTTTGAAGCTTATTTTCCTATTTTCTAGGATTTTCTGAGTTACTTCCTAGAAGAAATTTCTCATTAAGTCTTTATATACACTAAAATTTGGGGGCCCTGGTCAGCCATTTAATACTTTTTTAGGGTCAAGGTCAAGCAACTTAATACTTTTTATATAATGTAGTAATTATGTTGCCATTGATGGCTGTGTTAGACTGAAACTCAGAGCTTCAAAAGCTTGTAGTAGTCTATACCAATATTTAATTCCAACACTAAGATTTGGGAACTGCTTTCTTACATTACCAAGCAGAACACTTGGTACAGAGTAGAAGCACAAGAAAATAAAGGTCTGTTGATCTAAATTTATTTTCACACTCTAGTAATGAAGTTAAACACATTAAGATACATATTTCATTCAATCATTTACTTAATCACATTAATTCAATTAGCATTTGCTATGCTTTTCTTAAGCTCTTGAATGATGCTAATTGTTGTGAAATTATAAAAATAACTAATAACCTCTACTTTCAAAGAACTCATACTATAGTAGGAAGGCAGGTGTATATGCAATGAATTTTGATTGTTTGGTAAGTGCTACACAACACTGAGGAAGTACAAAGAAGACATGTTAAATCAGTCCGATAATTGGAAAATGCATTATAGAAGAGTTAAAACTTGTACTCAGCCTTGAAGGGTAAATAAGGATCCCCCCAAGAAGTTATCAACATCATAAGCAGTTTCTTTAATGTCACACAATATTTAATATCTGTTCCAAATCCTGGGGAGGCAATGTAGCCTCTCTTACCCCAGACCTCATTCCACACTATACTTGATAACTGACTCCGTTCCATTACTACCCTTTGCAGTTTGGGTGTTCACTGCCTACGGTACTTTGAGTTTTCATATATACAGAAGAAATCCCCTGTCATCCTCCAGGCTTTGTAATCATAATCATCCATCAACCAGTTATTCAATACCCTCCCCACATGCCCTTCTTCATCTTTCCTTTCTGTTATTTCAGTAACACTTTATGTGTCTAAGTTAAAGGCTACCATTGATACCCTGCAGCAAGACTTTCACCTTGTCTTATTTTCTGAGGTGAAACCAGTTTTTCGGCTGTAGTAAGCATGCCACTGGAAATGTGTCACTGCTGTTCTACCCTCACCAGCAAGTATTTTCTATGTTTTTCATCACAAAGTAGTTATGTGTTTCAGGCTTTGAGCAACATCTGAGTTTTCACCAGCTGTGTTTTGCATTGTCCTCATTTTGTATAATTAAGAAAAACAGGAAGCCAATCACTTAAGTAAAGCTGACCCTCTTCATTCTGCAGACCCGAGAAAGAACTGCATCAGGGTTTTTTATAGTACAGATTTTACAAAATTTGTCCTGCAATCCACTTGAAAGTAGAACAAGGTTAGAGGAACTGTGACGACATGGTGGCCTTCCTCTTGACAAAAACAGCTGTGCTTTTCTAGGACCATACAGTCTGGTTTATGTATACTTCCCTTATATAATCAGTTATCAATTTGACTTGTCACGTTGTGACAGAGGATTTCCTCTGACTTTTTTTTTTATATCAACTCAAATCTTGGGAGGAGAAGGCTTTTGACCTTGGTGTCTTACTCTGCTGTACATCCAGTGTCTTACCAATAGGTTTTGCCTACATAGGCACACAAAGCTCTGTTGCAAGTCACCAAATGGGAGAGACAGAGAGAGATGGGGTGGGAAGGAGAAAAAGAGATGCTCTTCTGAGAAAAATGCAAACATTTTTGACCCCAATTTATATAGCTACTTGGCAATGAGTTTCTAAGGAATCCTTAGCTTGCTGTTTGATTTTACTGAGGATTAAAAGCAGTAATACATATCTGAGAAAGAGGTTCTGTTTCTACTCCACTTGAGTTTCGTTTTTTCAGATATAAGAGAAAATTATTTATCGCATAAGGGGTCAGCAGTATTCAATCCAAATAAATACTTAGTCTGTCCTACTTGCTGGTCATTATGGTTGGTATAGGAGCTGTGGAGATATCTAAAAGGTAGCCCTTACCTTTATATGCTTGTGGAGGAAGCTGACATGGGTACAAGAGATGTTCCATAGCAATGTGTTAATTGATCTGAGTCCTATTCTCATAAACACCTGTGGTAATCAGACATATCTTCTACCTGAGTTTGACCCAGAGTATCAGTGCCTGTCAAGGAACCCTCCCAAGTTGGACTCTGTGGATAATAGTCACACATTTATTCAACACACTGAGCATATACTACATTTTAAGATTTGTGCTGTTTTATTAGAGCTTAGAAACCCTTTCTTTAGGGGCATTCATAGTGTTCTGTGTGCCTCACAGAATTGGCTAACGTTTTTTGACTTGTGTTCTGGCAATTTTGTTCCACAAATCCATGTAAAGTAGGAATTTTTATCCCTGGGTACGAATGAAAACTGACTCAGTAAAATTAAATAATCCCCCTGGTGTTAAATAGAAAATAAGTAATATATTTAAACTCAAACTCCTACAATCATACTATGCACTATTCCTCTACTTTTGACATCCCATTATTTCAAGGAATAGAGACATTTTATGGGTATTTTGAGTACATGGCACTGACTGAGAACAATTTTATTCATCAGAGGCTTTTCTTAACACCTTTGTATCCGGACAGCCTGGCCACTACATGTTCTCTGATTCCATTTCACAAAAAGGAAAATAGTTTGGTTTTGTTTCCAGTTTGAAGATTATAAGGAAAAGTTTTATAGTAAGGAATATTTCAGGAGATGTAGTATCAGAAAGAACATCAGATGTCCTTTGCCACAGAAATGATGACATGAAAGAAGTTGGATAACCTATCTCTAGAGGTCTTTAGAAAGAGAACACAATTTTGCATGTTTCATAGAAAGACCTGTGGGCCAGAGCATCTTTTGAAATCACTTCAACTTTTAATGTAATCACATTGCACTATGACATTATCACTAAATTGGGTTGAAACTGCAAACACATCTAGAAAAATGGTTTGATGTAGTTCAGATAACTGACAGCAGGTGGCAGTGCCAGGCACTCATGTCTGCTATTTGAGAAAAAAATCACTGAACCTCACTCTTAAGGGGGACCCCAGGAACTATTTAGTTCACACCATTTCTCAGCCATGGAAACTTGAGACCATAACGATGATTCAGCATAGTTCCATGAAAAGAGATTTTATTAAAGAAAATCCTGTATAAATATTAATTAAAGCATATTACAAGCAGAATAAAAAAGAAATGTAGTTGCTAAAGCAGGAGATATTTTAAGCTTATTAAAGATCTCTTTCTTACTATTCTTTCCCAACCAGCCACCCACCTCCAGTCTCATCAAGTAAAGGTATAGCACATTCTTAGGGAGGGCTCTTAGCATTTGGATATCTTTCTTTAGGGACATTTGCAGTGTCTCCAGGGACTCTACAGAGCCACTTCCCTCAAATGGACTCTGGTCCAAATTGCTGTAGCTCAGTGTTCAGGGATTTTAACCATCCTCTTGCCCACTGTTCTACACATTTTGCCCTCTGGTAGACTTGAAGATGTAACTCATCTCTATAAAAATAACTAAGCTTTTATAACCCTTCCTCCAAAATATTGCAGAGAATAGCATTGCAACCTCCCATTTCTTGTCCAGTATCAGCGAGGATCCTTTGCAGTGGTTCTAACTAGATGGGATAGGCTATACTTCTTTGCTGTTGCATTGAATGTAATCCAACTTCTTTCTCTTCATTGAAATCAAACATGACAAAATGCAAGTGAGGAAAATTGATGTTATCACCTCTTGAATATCCTCTCCTTTATTTTTAGATAAATTATTTGCAATCAGTATATAACTAATATCAATGCTTCTAATAAGAGAGTGGGGCACAGTAGTGTAAGTCCACAGCACAACAGCGTACTGCTCAGCCTAGTTTCCTAAACATTTCCAAATGGAGGATCTGTCTTCAGAGAAGTTAAAGTACCTTTCTGAGGTCACGTAGATTTTCAGAAGCAGAATGAGGGCTGAGCCAGAGGAGTCACTGTGACACTCCATTGTCCAGCTAGTTGTTTAGTGTAAATTTTGTGGAAGAGCCACCTATGCAAAAGCTGCAAGAGCAAGACCGATTTGAGGATCTGCCTTTTAATTGCTTCAGCCTGAAACACAGCAGCTGTGCCACTTTGTCCTGTGCTGTGACACATTTTGGTTCTTTCAGTGAGATCCCATCATTGCTGATTGCATTGGAATGCCAAGTCCTGGCAAAAAGCAAGCATGATTTCTTTCAACTCAAGGGATTGTGTCTAATGGTTATTCAGTCTTTGCTTCTCACCAGTTATATTGAATAAGGCCCCCCAAAATATAAGACTTTTTAAAAATTAACATGTATGGCAAAGATTAAAAAACATAATTAATAATATCATCACATACTGTGTTTCCTGATGTGTGGACATGTAGTTGTGGGTCATTCATTTCCTTACTACCATGTTTTGAGATGGTTCAGCTTCAGATGTGGCTGAAAAAGGCATTGATACCAGTTTGATTCTTCCTTCATTTGCTCATAGAATATGTTTATTTAGAGCCTGTCACTGCTAGGCACTGTATAGGCACAAGTGATGTGGTAGCCTGATGATGAATGGATTTTTATAGGAATGTTACACAAGATAAGCTTACTTAAATGGAGATGAATTTCAGTTTTAGAAAAAGTTGGATGATTAGAAATATGCCTTAAGGTTTATTTGCATCCATGTTATACCATGTACAAAGTACATCTACTATGCCAGTTGCTTGGAGGAATATCAAGAAATAATAAGACAAGACTGCTGTTCAAAATTTAGTTGAAGGCCGGGCACATGTACTTCCTAGATTCTTATTTAAATAAATGACAAGAGCGATTCCAAAACACATGACATAACTTTCAAGCTAACTGTTATTGTAAGCATTGAATGATAAAATGAAGAGGGAGAGAGTACATTTGGATGAGGTAAACATAAACTTCCTATAGACATTATGGGTTTGGTTTAGACTTTCCCTCTGAAACCAAGTGAGTTGTCCAAATACAAAGAAGGAAGTAGGCCTACCCAATTTTTAATTTCTGTTTTTGTTTACATTTTATAGTGTTTTAGAAGCTAGTGTTAGTTATAGATCTAGGGTCACGAAAAACTGGTACTAGTTTAGGAGTGAAGAGACTTGGCTGGTAGTCATTGCTTATCTTGTGACAGCCACCAGGCCTCACCAGGTCCTCCTGCAATCAGAGTGTTCCGCCAAAGGAAATCTTGGAGTTCCTTCCAGCTCCAGAGTCACTGATTCTATTAGATGTTGCTAGATATTATACGCATGTACTTTGTAAAAGTACATTTTGTCCCATTATGATTAGCACAAGTTAAGATTGAGAAACAAGTACAAGGTTAAATTATCCAAGAGGATTATGTTTGGTTGAAACCCAGTTGTTCTTTTATTTCACATTTATAGTTAGAAAAAATGTCCATTAGATTTACAAATTAATGTGTGTTGTGTACCAGGTATATGGTCTTGTCTAGATGCTTACTAATGAATAACATTCCTTTCAAATATTTTTCTCATCATTTCAAATGAAACACTATTCATGTTTTCCAATATGTATTGCATTCTTTCTATAGACTATGAAAACATTTTATTTCATTCAATGATGTTTCAATAAATATTTACTAAGCACCTGTAAATGTCAAGCACTGAGCTTTCTAGATTCAGTGGATATAAAAAATAAAACATGGTTAAAACATAGTCTCCTTCTTGAACATTACAGTTCAGCGAGGCAGCCAGACTTAAAAATAGATTAATTTCATTTCAAGATATTACAATTTAAACCAGGTGCTTTGGAAAACACAGGAGATGAAACATTGACTGCCAGAAGGAAGGTGTCGCAGACAAGGTAACATTTAACCTGAGTCTTAAAACAGAAATGGCAAAATGATCCCTTAGGATGCAAACAACCCATTGATGAGATATGTTTGGTGGCATCTGCTATCATGAAACTTTTAGGGTTAGGAGTCCTCATTTATGACAGGGGGCTATTTGATTCTCACAGTAGTTGTAAAAATAATGCAAAATAGTATAATGACCAGAAAGAATAAATGCTCTGTAAAGAGTAGTTATCATATATAACATCGCCTAGACCTATTGAATGATGTTTTGCTACTTCCTGGCATATAAGAAATGTTCAAAAAGAAAGAAATATTCAGTATAATTTTTCTTCATAGTTTATATTATGGCTATAATTAAGCAGACATTTATGCATTTAATATCTGCCTCCTCTACCAGATTATAAACTTTATGAGAGAAGGGAATGAAATAGTTGTGTTAATTATTACATTCCTATTTAACATAGTAAGTAGTTTATTATAGATAACTAATAAATATTTGTTGAAGGAATATGTAGTGAAAACTATGATCTATCTTTAGGAAAACAGGGCACCAAGTCATATTTTAAAGCACGCAACTTCTAACCCAACAATATCAAGTTAGTAATTTACTCTCACAGCAAAGATAGTCATCAGACCTCCCGAAGTAGTACCTACTCCATGGAGGACTGAGAAATCCACATACCCCCATTTTCCTTACCTCAATTAATTCTCCATTATCCCCATCCATAAATTAGCCTCAAAGTAAGTAATCTGTGAATGGCCAGATTAAATAATTTTGTTATTATTCTGGTGCTTTTGGCACAAAATGTAGGTTTTTATTCATTTATTTTAATTTTTCACAATCCTGAGAATTTTACAGGCCCCCTCTCTTCCCTCAAAAAATCTGCCATGTCTCATAGAAAGTTTATTAGAGAGTGCGTCGGATCCCCTGAGATTTCATTACTTCCTGAAGCCGTGATGAAGCATTGTTCTGAATAAAATTAAGTTCTACTTCGTCCAATGAACACCAGGTGATGAAAGTGCCTGCCAATTCTGTTGCCTTTCAGCTGGGTCTTTTTCTCTTGCTTGGTCATTTGTAAAATGTGAGCCCTCCTAATGGGGACCTAGTTATTCACTTGAATTAATGAGTTTTAGCTGAATTAATGGTGCCTAGCACACTGTGGGTATTCAATAATAGTCAACAACAATTTACATACTGACTTAAGTTGCTCCATTGGAGAACATGGGTTAAAATCAATATAATGTGGCTTTCCTATTAGATTTGACTTTATGAAAAAAATCAAGTTCTTAAATTTGTAGCCCAGATTATATTTAGTCATGTAGCTGATGTTCTCTGAAAGAATTTTAAAAGACTGTGCAAAAGCAGTTGAGCTGCATTTCTTCCTGTGAATTCCCAACACATATCAAAGATGGTCCAGAATAGCAAGAGAAATCTTTTGAGACTTAGATTCTTCCTCCTACAAGAGTATCTGGCATGGAGTTGGTCTTTATCAACATAACAGCTAAATATAAGAAGAGGGAGTGTATAACAACAAACTGGGCATAGCCCATTTCCTTGTACCTTGTAGACTCTTAATAACTACTGATTTAATTAAAAGTAAAATAAAATTAAAAATCTAGCAAAAGTTAGCCTATGGAGGAAATCTTCTGGGTCTACACATATGAAGATGAAATTCAAAAACTGCTGATCAGGAAAGACTCATATTAAGATTTAAGAGGGAAAGTTAGCAAATTGAGATTACAATGTAGCATATGATATCTAAGGCCTTATGGCATATATTTGCATGTTGAAGCTTTTAATTAGAAGGAATTACAATTCCACTGAGATCCTCATAGCTTTGGAATGAGAGCTTTAAAAACAAATCAATATTATGTGTTTGTTAAATTATAACCTTTGCAGAAAATCCATAATATGTTTACTGAGAAAAATATTTGATGTGTCAACTGAGTTATAGAACTTCCGATGCTAAAGGCTCAGGCCAATATTTATTTAAGCACATTCATTAAGTGAGCTACTTTATTACATCAGTATATCATGCTGACTTACATATGCACATATTGCCTGGTTCTCAATTGTTTCCTGAGCGGTGCCATCTCCCAGCTTCCCTTGTTTTTCCTCCTCATGGGCAGAAGCAGCATCTCCTATCACTCATTAAGAACAATTCAGTGTTTATTTACTTTTAAATGATTTTGGTTATAGTGGCAACAGTGATAATAGATAAAAGTTCTAACAATATAAATACTACATACTATATATACTCATAGAAAATACATGTCACTCAAAATTAAAACACTTGTCTCCCTACAATATTCAATTGTTCATATGGCAATCTGGTCAACCTTCATTGAGCTTCCAGACATAGTGCAGGTGGTAGAACAGAGTCAGAGAAAAGTGTCAGGACTCCCTATTGGTGTGTAGCACATATTTGGAAAAGCAGAAGCATAAAGGTAAAAATGTCCCTAATAAAACATGACAGCTCTGATGGTGCTACAAAAAACAAAACAAAACAAAATGTAGTGAGGTACTTAGAAGAGTCATTGCTAACTGCTCAGGAAGGATTGAACTGAACCGAGACTCCAATTTGTATGTTGATTGAAGATGAGAAGATTCTGGAGTCCAAATGTAGCCATCACCATCATGGGAATAGGAAACTGGAGGTCTAGAGGAATTTGGAGAACTGAAATGTGTGTAGAGAGGAGGAAAAGGGTGTTTGTGTGAAGTAGAGAGGAACTAAAAGGAAGTGAGGGTAGAAATGCAGGGTCATGGCAGTCTAAAGAAGCCTTTACATGTCATGTCAGTATAAAGAGTCTAGAATATACACTATAATTAAAGGGTGCCACATAGGGATGCTAGCAGAGCACTGACAAGTTTAGACTTTCATTTAAGAAAAAGAAAACAAAAGGAAAAAAAAGCCCTTGACTACTCCCTTATAGAAAGGGAAAATAAGTGGATATGAGAGTATTACAATTTGTAAGAAAGAAGCATTGTGTTCTATCCATAAAGAATCTACTGAGGCATAAATTCTTGCTTTGTAACCTTCAAGGTAGTCAAGTTCACGTAAGTAAGGTGAAGTTTACATTTGACAATGCTTAGTTTGCCACCTTGTGGCTGAAGATAATCCTGCACATAGAAGGTGTTTAATCTGGGAAATAAACCAACCCCAAAGCAATTAGTAAACTAAATAAAACATTTGTTCAAGCTTCTCATGAGTGTTTGCAATATAGAAAAAACAGAAAGATTAACTTAGAGTAAATATTAATGATTACTAAAGCCAAATCTAGTAACTATCTTTGACTTCTTTTTCTCCTGTGCTCCTCATATCCACTGCTTTTGTAGATTCACCTTTCTAAATCTGGTGTTAGTTGAATTAGAAGTGTTTTCCTTGATAATGTTAGGTTTTATTGACAATATGAAATGACCATAGTGCTCATATATTCCTAATGGTGTGCAAATTGGTGTGTTTCAGGTGACATACCATTACTTTGGCACAATTTAGTGATGTAGTAAATTTGCATATACTCTATGTCCTCAAAACTCTACTCCTAGGCATATGCCCTAGTGAGAATCCTACTTGTGTATACCAGGAAACACATGCAAAAAAGTTACAGCAGCATTGTTACAGTTTTGTTATTCCAGAAGGGAAAGCAACATCTGTTGCTTTCCCATATGTCCTTCAAAAAACAAAACAAACAACAAACCCAATACATTGTAGGTTGTAGTGTATATAATGACACACTTTACAAAATTTAAAATAAGTGGACTACCTGCACACACCAACATAAATGAATACCATAAAGTAAAGCTGTAGAAAAGTAGCTACACTGATACTGCTTATCTAAAGTTCTGAAACAGACAAAGCATAAACATCCCTTAGGGTTACTGTGTAAACATTTTGGGGGCATCTGTATTAGTCCAGGTCCTGCCAGACAAGCAGAAGCAGTATGTATGTATACATATGTGCATGTTTGTATATGTATATGAGCAAATTTATTTGTAGGTGTTGGCTTAAGTGGTTATGGAGCTGGCTAAGCTCTTGGTCAGGAGCTGATGCAGCAATCCATCCATGGAATTTATTTATTCTTCATCACAGAACCTTCAGGTTTGCTCTTAGGACCTTTCAACTGATTGAATGAGGCCCACCCAGATTATCTATGGCAATCTCCTTTATTTATAGTCATCTGCTTGTAAATGTCAACCACAACAGAAAATTCCTTTCCAGTAACACTTTGCTAAAAATATTCACATACTATTGGTTAATCAAATTGACACAGAAAAAGTATGTGTCAACACATAAAATTATCAGTCATGGATACACTCCTATGTACCAAGACTATTGAAAAGAAGAGAGAATTATTTATACAATCTGTAACCTCTGGGGATTGATGCACAGGGATGTCCATTCTGTTGGTGAATAAGTCCATTCTGTTTTAAGATAAGTGACAGTTATGAGGGGATTTGTCACATTATTTATAGCATGTATAGCCAAGACAAGTTCTTTTGTATGCATGAGTGATTTCATAATGAATCATAACACAAATTGTTTTCTAAGAGTGTAGGAGTCCTCTCTGTATAAACTGGGAAGTTGGGACTCTTCCATCTGCCCTTATATGTGTTAATAGTTAGGGCCACTACTGTACCCTGAAACAGAAATGTGAGTCAGGAAGAAAGATGTCTAACTCAGTATTACTCCAGGTGCTTGGGTTCATTAAGTATAACTAGGGGGCCATGTTCAATGAGAGGCTAATCCAGAGTATCCAATACCCACTGTTCACAGGGCTCAGTCCTGAGGCTGGGTGTAGCTGTTTAAAATCCACCTGCTACCTGACATCTTCCTCTTTTCTCCAGGCAAAAGAAGGGCCCAGGTGAGAGTGATTCAGTCACCAACTATAATAAAGTTCATTTTTCATCACTTCTCATCTCTTTCAAGAAAAGATGTTGGAAATGTGAAGGAATGAGATACATGGAGACTCAGAATGTTTTTGTAGTTGAGCAAGAGAATACTTGGAAGTTATAGGCATTGGATGCTTCTTCCTTATAGGAAGTGCAGGTGGACAGGGGTCAAGGTCACTATCCTACAAATTCTGCTACCTGCCTGTCCCACGCACCAAAACAGGGTCCTTTAAAAACCTCCAAACTTTCTCTTCTGCCTCTGCCCTCTCCCTTCTTCAGCAAACAAAGTAAGCTTTAAAAAAAAAATAAACTGTGGTAGAAACTTCATAAGTTTTTTTTTTTTACCATTTTAACCATTTTTCAGTAGTGTTAATTACAGTCAATTTGTTGGTTAGACATCTTCAGAACTACTTACAAATCTGAAATTCTACCAATTACCTCCCTCTTCCCAGCCCCTGGTAACCATCAGTCTAATTTCCTTTCCTGTGAATTTCACCACTCTGCGTAATTCAGATGAATGGAATCATACAGCATCTGTCTTTCCATTTCTGGCTTATTAGCATTATTAGCATAATGTCCTCATGTTTTATCATGTTGTAGTGTGTGTTACTAATTCCTTTTAATGCTAAATAATATTGCATTGCATGCATATCCCTCATTTTGTTTGTGCATTCATCCATCAACAGACATCTGAGTTGCTTCCACCTCTTGGCTGTTGTGAATAGTGTTTCATGAATAGGTAGATTCAAATATCTCTTAGAAAATTTCTTTTCAATTCATTGAGATACATAACTAAAAATAGAATTTCTGGATCATACAATAGGATTTTTAATATTTTGAGGAACCTCCATACTCTTTCTAATAGTGGTTACACCATTTTCGAATCCTGTATCTCCACAGTGAGCTTTTTATTGGGACAGGGTTTTGTCTTGCTATGGAGCCCAGGCTAGTGTGGAACTCTTTGTGTGGCCCATGCTGGTCTGGACCCCACAAGCCTCCTGCTTTGGCCTCCTGTGTGCTGCAATTACAGACATATGTCACCATGACTGACTCAGAATGAGATTTTGAAAATATAAATCAGATCACATGTGTTTCCCCTGAAATCCTTTGTTGACTTCACATTTTTCTCAGGATGGGGACCCAAATCCTTTTCAATGCCTCAAAGATTTTGTGTGACCTGTTTCAGGGCACCTCTCCTGCTTTGTACTTGTTTCACTCACCCTCTTCAGAAAATTGTGTCAACCCCTGGAACCTAATCTCTTTCCCAACTCAGAGACATTCATGGTTGTGTCTCATTTCATTTAGAAGGCAGTTCATCCAACTCTTCACATAAGAAATTCTCTTATCCTTCAGAACTCTGCTTATGGAGTTTTAGATGAGTCCACATCTCCTCTAATGAACATAGTTCCTCTTTGGTGCCCTCTTGGAGCACCCTCTCAGTTGACTTTTTCCTGTAATCAATCCCAGGACTTAGTGCAGATCCAAAACTATAGCTTATTCTTCCCTTAAGGTTCAACAAATTCCATCCGAAATAGGGAAGGAGTAACTACTTTTAGGCTAATGAAAGGCGTATTTGGGAAACTTCACGTGTACTTGTTAATTTTGCATATCCAGGTAAAACTTCACTGAATAGATATAAGAATGAAGAAGAAAATAAAACAAAATATAAAACTAGAAATGCAACCATGAGCTAAATGGATCACACTATGTCCAATGAGAGGCCCCAAGTTGCTCATGGAGTTGAGTTAAATTTTCTGGATGGTAGGAAATGTGTACTAGTGATCTTTAGTACACAAAAGTCCAAGCCACACAGCAGTCAAATCATTCAGGTGCTATTTTCATGGGTGATAAATTTATCGGTTACATTTTAGGCTTTGAATTGAATATTTCTCCCAAGTAATTCATTCTTGAAGGTTTCCTGAAACCTTATAAATTTTAAGAAGTTATCAAATTTATCTGTATTATAACTATAAATGGCTCACAGTAAATTTTAATTTCAGTCTATTGTGGCTGCTTAAGACTCTGTATTAAACCCTTAAGTGGAACCAAATGTGAGTGAGAACTTGCCTTTGAGCATCTTAACATCTTGAGAAAGGAAGCTATGTTCTGTCATCCCTCCTCCCTGACATGTAACCTGCTGGTCCTTTCCCAGTGTCCTTGCTGCCTCTTTGCTTGATGTCTTTTCATTCTATAAAAGTAGTATGAGGTATCTTCTCCAAGAAACTGCCCTGTTATACTCCCACAACTAGGTTACGTGTACCTCCATGTGGACACATATACACTGTATTTTATATGGTATTTCATCAGTTCTAACAAGTACATTTTATATTTAGTGTTTCTGAAATTGGGTGTGTCTGAACAATGACACTTTTAAGTTTCATTTACTGAAAAGGAATTCAGTGAGGGCTGAGACTCTGTGCTGTGTCTCTAAATACTATCAGTGTCTATTTTAGTGCCTCAGTGACTCACTGTAAGTGCGCAGTGAAAGGGCGGGATGAGTGAAAAAAACAAATTCAGTGATGGACAATTTCATTGTTAGAGTAGGATAAAGTGAAGACAATGGTGAACTCCACTTGGGAAAAGATCAGGAGAGACTGTAGAGGTTACAAATGAACAGAACCTCAAAGAGCAAGTATTCCTCACCTGTGATCTAGGGGGCATCACATCAGACAGAAGGAAGAACATGACACAGGAGGGTGGGAAAGAAAAAGCCAGAGACTTCAGAGAAGAGCCACTCAGCAATGTAATGCATTATAAGTGAGCGAAGAAGAACAGTAAGAGGTAGGACTTCAGCCTGAGATCAAAAGTGTCATGAATACCATTCCAAGTAGCAGTGGCAGATTTCTTAAGGGTTTCAATATGCCTAAACTTGTGTTAAAAAAAAGAGATAACTGGGCATAATCTGTTGAATATTTTAGTTGATGGAGAGCAGGCAAGAAAAAAAACCCGGTTACTGTGTAGCTACTGTTCATTTAACAAACATTTATTGAGCATCTGTTAAACACCCTGCAGAGCATTACTACAGCAAGACTCAATCCTTGAAATGCAAGCTCTTACACTCCACAAAAGTAAAGGCTCAAATAAGCAGACAAAAAAATGATTGAATAAAAAATGTTCTGTGTGTGCACAGGTTGCTGTGAGATTTGACCCCAGTCTAGGGGTGGGGCACAGTGACTGGTGGGGGAAGTACGAAAATCATGGGGGTCTTGGAAAGGAGGTATTGTATTTATTGAGCCCTAAGGATGAGAGATGACAAAAGGCATCTGGGAGGTAGAAAGTGCTAATTCCCAGAGGTGATCTATTACTCTTTCCCTGAATTAAAAATAATTTCAATGGTGGAACTCTTGGTTTGGGGGCACAGGGGATAAGACAGCAAGGTAGAGAAAAAAAAGTTGGTGTGTTTGGGTAGGGACTGGCAAGAAATGTAATTGGAAAGGGAAGGAGTTGGCAAATGCAAATATTCTGGGGAGAGGAGAAAAGGGCCTGATAAGAAATGAGCAATGGAAATGAACAAAAAGAAATGAGCATGAATCCCTGCTGAAGTAGAATCCATTATACTTGTGTTAAATTCTTTCACAGGGCAAATGTAGTAATCACACCCACCCCTGTGTGTCAGAGGGGTCCAGTTATGGTTGTTGGTGAGGCATTCCTGCATTCATGAAGGGATCTCAGCCTAGTGAAAAATCATTTTGTCCTCCATTCTGATAGTAAGTCCTGTCGTGCCAACATAACTAGGTGGACTCTAATCTAGAAGAATGAGAGGGGACATGAGGAAGGATCATCTTCAGCTGTGTAGTGTTATAAATGGGTGACCAGGAAAATGGCTGTATCATGAACCAGGTTACTTCTGTTTAGACTTTCTCCTCATTCCATTCAATGGTCCAACAAATATTAAACAGAGGCTTGTAGACCTCAGCTTCTAAATGAAAGGACCAAAGTATCTACCAGGCTTAGAAGAAATATGAAAGAGTAAGAAATACACAATACATGAGAGCAAACATGGTGTGAGAGTTAAAGGTAGGACTCTAAGATAGTGAGGCATGAATCTCAGTTTATCCACTTTTGTGAACAATTTACTTAATTTCTCTCTGCTTAGATTTTGAGGAAAAAATGAAGAAAATAAAACTGTATCTCTTTCACAAGTTTGTTAGAACTATTAAATAAATTAATATTTAAGCATTGATACATATGCAGGTCATGTCTTAGGCATTACTTTGAAAGATGACACTGTCAGTCCCAGCAGGACACCAAGACAGGAAATTTAAACAAGTTGTGGGATTTTGTGGGGAAGGAGCTGATACCTTAAGGTTATAATAAGCACAAAATCACTTTCTATAATTGCACATAGAATTGTATATCCAGATGTCTAAATCAATTATAAAAATGCCTTCCTCCAAGGCATTTTGCAGACATACTGGTATTTTTACAGTAGTGTATAATTGCCAAAGAATCCTTCTTGACTGGAATGAATTGCTAATGAGGCCAGAATTAAGGCCACACCTTCTGCCTTGATCTACCTGCCCTATGTTCTAATTTTATTGTTGCCAGCTCATCCTAAAGTACTTTGGAACAAAGGAAGCTAATAAGAACAGCTGCAATCCCAGTTATGCAGGAGGCAGGTCTAGAAGGATTGTGGTTTGAAGACAACCCAGGAAAAAACAGCAAGAAATTATTTCGAAAAATAAACTGCCTATGGTGGAACATACCCATAATCCCAGTTATTGGTATGTGTAGTAAGGAGGATCTTGGACTGAGGCCTGCTCTGACTGTGAGGCCCTGTCTGAAAAATTGCTTGGGGCATGGTTCAAGTGGTAAAGTGCTTGGCTACTAAGCACAAGAGCCTGAGTTCAAATCCAAGTAACACAAGCAAACAAACAAAAGAAATCCAGCTGGATGGATTGCACTCATTAGACAACTATCAGATTCGGAGTGGTTGTCCACTTGGGCCATCTGGTGTCTTCCAGTGGAGAGGAGTGTTCATGCCAGCTACTGAGTAAAGGAAGCATGTTGAATTTAAAGGGAATTCAAACAAAGCTATATTATTTAATGCAGCTAGAATTTAAACTTTAGGAGTCATATGTTTTGCCTTTTTTTAGACTTCTGTATGCCTAGCATTTCAAATCTCACAATTAAGACATAATATGCTTGATAAATATTTTGTTGAATGAACAAATAATGGTGCTTCCTGTCAGAGAGAAATTTTAGTCTCTGTGGTGCCTCAGAGGAAGCACACCTCAAAAGGAAAACACAGGACCAGGCATGCAGCCAGCCAGAAGGAGTCCAGCAGGTGTTTCAGGTTCATGTTCATGAGGGTCTCATTGTGGGAAGTTATACGTGGCTGGATGGCTTGGGAAGGCACCAAACCAGTTCCATAAACGGTCTGAGATCCAGAGGCTCAGAAGTGTCCGAACAGCAACGTGAGTGAGTAGCAAAAAATTCAGCACCTGTGCCTGAGAATACTTTGTCTCTACCTGCTGGAAGAAATGAAAATCCTAGACAGAATAGGCCAGGAGTGTGCTGGATGGAAGCATGAGTAGGCAGGGTATGATGGCCTTGCATACAGACAAGAGATGACCTTCACTGAATCTTAGAGCAGTGGAGCAAGGCCTTAGCAGCTCAGTCATCTCCTTCAGAGGGTTTGTGGTGTTCTGTAGTAAGTTATGGTGCTGGTGATGCTATGATAAAAGCCAGGTCCCTGAAACAATGATAAAGCTGAGCTGATATGTGCGTGCAAGTGTGTGGAGTGGAGGTTGGGCTCTTTTACCATTATTGTACTTGGAAAGATGCTGATTTGACACTGACTGAGAACTTGAAAAAGACTTAGATTTTCTAAACATCTACCAGGAGTCAGGCCCTATTCCAAAAAGTTTATACATATTGTCTCATCAATTTCCCAAAGCAATACTGACATGTATTATTAGCCTAATTTTAAAAGTGAGGAGTCTGAGCTTCAGAGAGCTTCCATCCTTGTCTGAAGTCACATTGCTTATTAGTGGTAAGAATAGAATTTTAACCAAGGAAACCAACATTTAGGGAATTTTCATCATTCGAGTAAGCGTTTTGCTAAAATGCACACTTCCTCTTTCCTGGGTACCAGGCATACTGAGCAGAGCAGGCTTCCAGCCTTCAGTAGTGAGTGACTCTTACAGATGCAGTGGCAGATGCACAGCTGGTGGGTTGAGCCAGACAGTGACTGCTCACAGGATCTCACTGTCCTCGGTTGAATGCAGCAGCAGTTAACCCTGGAGAATTACTCAGACAGTATTTGAAGTTATGCTTCAAATGGGCACACTAATTGTTGGATTTGTTCTTAAAACATTGCTTTGATTTTTTTGGAACCAAAGCAATTTGACTTCAAGTCTGGTCCTCCCTAGTAAATTCGTTTCTAGCTCCCGCTTCTTTCATTTCTCAGCTGAAATCACTTTCCTGGCATCCTTCATCCAACTCTCAAAATTAACTCAATTGAACTTGGATGAACCTTTTCTAGTGATGAATTTTCCCTTACCACAAAGCTTATAGGACATTAGACTTTCCCATTCTAAAAAATCAAATACTTGATCAAGTCTTAAATATTTTACTTTGCTAATTATTTTCCTTCCTCCAAGTAGTATATGCAGCTCAAGAAATGAAATTAGCAATCATCTAGAAAGAAGGTCTCCTTCAAGACCTCTTGCCTGCACTGCATATACTTTGTGCTCATTAGAGATTGGGGCATTCACCTGTGTGTGGACTGCTGGCCTGGGGTTTAGAGAATTGAAGGTAACAATAGTCAAAATGGCCTCATTTGTGTGCTGTGCTTCCACTGTTGCTCTAACTCACTCCTGGCAGAGGAGAAAAGAGAGCACTTGCTTAGTTCCCTTCTTTTATGTTGCTATTTTTCCTTGTTTCAGGAAGCACCAGCCTCACACTAAAGCTTGAACTTTGGATAAAGCATAAGCAGTTTTTCCTACAAGATGCAAACTCCCAAAGTAACCACACTTCATTACCCATGCTACAAAGTAAATCAGGTTTTCATTTTGTTACTGAAAATCATATAGAGTACTATTCAATAACCAGATCTCCTGAAGAATCCAAATAGATTTCTTGAATATGTGCTTCTTCATGGATTTTCTAAGCATGACATAATACATAGGAGTTCATAGTGCTCCAGAGGATTTAGTTCAGTCCAAAAATACTTGAGTACCTACTGGGTCCCAGAAAGAATGGTTGCTGCTAGTACAGTAATGAGTCATAAATTCTTACATTCTATGAGAAAAGTAGATACATACATTCTTTTTAAAAAGTAAAAGAGAGACTTTTCAGATGTCACCCTGGAATATAAAAAGTACACTTAGTCAAACCTGGATGTCCAAGGAAAGCACTGGGAAGAAAATCCTCTGAATTGTTTTGAAAACTGAGCAATAGTCAGGTAGAAAACTGTTGTGGTAAAAAATACCAAGAGCAGGGAGGGAACATGCCTTTCTTATTTGCTGTTTTATCCCTACCACTTCAGTATGTCATCTGCCACATGGTAGGTTTTCAAGAAATTTGTCTTGCATGAAAAGGTGGGAAAAGAGAATTTTCAAACATTGTGTTCAGGAAAGCTGTGAGATTAAAACACAAGGTCTGTGTGTTATGGATTATTGCAAAACATTGCATTTGTAGGCTTTGATGAAGAAATTAGAAAAACAGAAAAGTTAGCATTTTTCCTTTAGTTAGTTTTTTGTATTTCTAAAACCATTAATAATTAAATAAAATATCTACTGGTCTAGTAAAATAATCACACCTGATATTGAGTTCTCAGTAGGCCACAAATACTCTGTTAAGTGCCTTCTGTACAATATCTCAGTTGCCCTTCATGAAAATGCTGTGATGTAGCCAGAATTCTACTCTCACAGTGAGAATACCAAGTCTCAGAGAAGTTAGTAAGTTTCCTGCGGTCCTGGAGCAGGTGACAGCCTGGGATTGATCCAGGCAGTCTCTCCAGAACCTGCACTCTTAAGCCACTACCCTGAAACTGAGGGTTTAGGAAATTATTCTAGGTCACGGACATAAGAAGTGGAAAGATGATAAACAGATTTGGAGACTCCAAATGACCACTTAGATTTTCCTCCATTCTGCTGACAGAATTAGCCACCTGAAAAGTTCAGTCTTTTTTATTTTTATTTTTTAATGACAAACCTGAAAGGTGCAAAAGTGTTGAGAATTCAAGAAAGGAGAGCATAAACATTTGTGAAGACCTACCAAGTGCAAGAATACCGTGTCTCATTTGATCCTTATACTTTTATGAGGTAGATAACCATTTGTGACTGGTCAACTAAAATCCACAGATATACAAAAACTTCACAAATATCTTGCAGAGAGAAAGTGGCATAATGAAAATTTGAACTCACATTTCTAAAACAGCAATTCATGCTTTTTTTTCCACGGGATTAGGTTGAGTTTTGGAGTCAGAAAACAATGTTGGTTTGAAACATGGCTTTGCAGTGTATTTAACACTTTGAAGACTCTCTGATCCTTTTCTTCCTCATCTAGAAGTTAGAATCACAATACTTTCCTTAAATTCTTGAAGGAATTACTTGAGACAAAGTTTCAGAAAATGCTTTGTGAATTGTAAAAAAGCAATTTGTGTCACCATATACAAAATCAGTTTACAATGGAATACCCAGATCACAGGTCTGTGGTTTCATTCTGATTTGCTCAGAGAGCTTGAGGTCTGTTTAATTCTGCAATTCCCTCTGGTGAGTGAGCCTGGCCTCTCCCAGATCTGGGCATAGCTCACAGTTGTAGGGAGGAATCTTCACTTCCCACTAAGCTACCTTTCCAGCCTCTTCAGTGAACAGATGGAGGGCAGCACTGAGTTAGAATAAGTTCTCTCATGATTATTTAAATCATCATTTCTTTAAAAAGAATCTTAAGATCCATTTAATATTCATGAAAGCATCCTTCCTGGCAGCTTCTTCATTGTAGGTAATTACAGAGGGTTTAAAATATCTGACGTTGCTTGGAAGCACACAAAGCTCTGTCAGCTGCAAGCAGACAGCTGATTTGTAATTTAATTAACATCCTGGCTTGTCCTGTTCTTTGTGGCAAAAAGCAGAAAAGCATTTCCTCGCATTTGTGAATTTTGTTTGAAAAAATTCAAATGAAGCACCTGGAAGAGTTTTTCATCTCTCACATTAGTCTTGTTACTTATATCCTGCTCCAAATCTGAAAAAAAATTTCTCTTTCAAGTATTCTTTGGGCCACCTGCATGGCTGATTGTGGGTCATTTTTTTTAAAGGGTGACTTCACTTAGGGAAGATCTGTGTGTAGTCAGCAAGCTTTGACCCACTTTTACTAGCTCTTTGAGTAACAGATTTTGAAAATAGATTTGCCTAGACTACTTATTCAGCAAACATTTACTGAAGACCTACTATGTAGCAGGCACTAGCAGTCTGAAGTGAAGGAGGAGAGACCCTGTTCTCATGGTAATGTCAGCCCAACTGGGGAGGCAAACATTAAGCAAATAATCACAGAAATGAATGTAAAATAAAAATGTGTCAAGCATCATGAGGAATAAGAACAGGGTCCTCTGAGAGCCTGTGAAGAGAGGGTGGTAGGGAAAAGCTCCAGATCTGGAGTCTGCTTTACTCTTCCTCCTCCTATTTTCCCCTATATCCAACCCAGTTTTATATCATATACATAATCATTCTGGAAGAACAAATTGGGATCAAAGAAAGGAGGGAAGGAGGGAAGAGAGCTTTGCTTGAGTCAAAATATCATTTAGAGAGTTTATTTTTAATCAAAGAATATAAATATTGATCTATTTACTACATTAAGCATTCCTTATCCACTTTCCTCTATTTTTAGGCCATGTTTTCCCTTCTGAAAGGGAGTGAGTGAGTTGAGAAGAGGATGTGACAAGTGTATAAAGGGGATAGGACACTGGTCACAGATAGGCCAAGGCTTCATGGAAAAAGAAAGGAGCAAGAAAAAACCCTAGTGGATGCATAATGCATAGGTAACAACTATGTGAAATTCCTAAAAATAAACATCGAAGTGGGCAAACAAAATATATTCCTCAAAGCTCAAGTGATAGGGTATTTGCCCAGCAAGTACATGACCCTGGTTCAATCCCAGTAGTGCAATATATGCTTGTGACTGACAGGGTCTGGATGAATGTAATCAACTGTGGGACTTAAACTTCTAGAGTTTGGAGAGGAGGTGAAAATCCTTAATTTCCGTGTCGTTTTTTCCATCACCCCCTTGATTTCTCTGATATATGCATCCACATATATCCTGAGGATCATTACTTCCTTGGCAAATTTGTTAGTGTTTCATTTTCTTACTGACTACCCTTCTTCTGAAATGTGTTCTTCCTTTCTGCCAAAGCACATTTTTAAATCCAAGGGTTTTCTTCCAGAAAGCAGCCTTCAATCAGGCAGGCTGGTCCAGTGGACACATATTATGTAACGTTGTGGCTTGATCGTTCTACAGAAGCAAAGTTGTAGGGCTCCTACCCTCCGAGAACTTACATTGCAGAGGGAGAGGTAAGACTGGAATACAGAGAGGGCTGTTTGTAGTTAATAGCAGCATCCGGATTAACAAGTTTTGATTATTTTCTAAATGTCAGCCTTGTGTAAAAGGAACTGTAATTATTCCTTAATTTTGTACCCATGTCACAGGGTTGCTGTATGTCTTAACCAGGATGATTTCTTCAACATTCCCAGCAAAGTGCTCCTAAATACTATCCATTAATTATTATGAGAATATTCATGTGTACACAGCATGTTCTAGCGCTCTTTAGCTTTTGATTTGTTTTCTCTCTCAGCCTGTCTCTGTCCATCTCTCCCTTCCTTCCTTCTTTCTTTCCTCACTTCCCCTCTTTTCCTTTTTCATCAATACAATGCCAACTCCTACAGCAAGGGGGAAGTAGAGCACTTTTTATGCAGCAACAGAGATAAACTCAGATTTTCATTTATCAGAACTTGAAAGATTTCCAACTTTTGGATCGCTTATCATTCACTGTGCCAGCATAACACCACCTTCAAAACTGTTGGAGAATCTTGGGGGATGGATCAGGCATGTGGAGGCACCTGTGTATGAAGTATGGGCAACCCAGGCTGGTTCTGACTGAGCAGAGTCTAGCCAGAGTTCTTAGCCTTTGTCCATCCACTTGGGAGCCTGTAGTAGAGAAAATTATATGGGTGTGATTGCATGCAGTACCCCTTGGCAGGCTTTTTGATCAGGTGGATCATATTATTACTCCGGTCATTTAAGATTAATTGCATTAAACTTACATTTATTGGTCTCTTTGTGAAAGTTGTCAGGTAGGCGCTGGAAGACTCAGAAATGGACAAGCCTCCATCTCTCCTCTTGAGCACACATGGGAAGTATGAAAGAAAGGCACATGGCCAGGTCATTGCTATATAAAGTTGTTATTCACCGACTGGAATCTGTGCAGAACACTGAGGGAAATCTTTTCCATCTTAGCAGTCAGAGAATGCTTCCAAAGAGGTGATACTCAATCTGATCCTCAAAGACCTGAAAAGGTTTGCTTGATGGATTCCCAGGTAGTGGAAGAGGGCTAAACTTAAGAAGGGGAGATACCATGATTATAAAGGTGGTTTCCCCAGAGTGAATCTTATTTATCCATTGTATTCTGGATGTGCTGACCCCTGTGATTTCCCCAAATGTGGAAAACTTGACTGCAGAATTTGTGGTAGTGAGGGAACAGAAAAAAAGAAGGGGAATAAGATAGAGACAAAGGGAACTAGGATAAGGAGATACAGATTGGACTCCAGTCTTTCTGTCTTGAGCACTTCTCCAGACTACCCTGGCATTGGAGCTGGAAAAACAAATGTCTGTTTACAATGATTCTTTCACTAAAGAGTTCCCTTTAGTAGACTGGGCTGAGGAGAGGAGAAGGGGAAAGTACATATTTCAAAGCAGAAGTCCTCTGTTAATGGCTTATCCTTGCTGGCAGTACAGATGGCCCTGATGGTGTCCAGAATGGCGACTCAGAGTTCCCTGAAACATTACAGCTGATTCTTAAATCAGGGTGTGACTTCACTAAGAATCGTTTAATCTTTCTTGTTAGATAATTTTTGAAGATTTCCTAAAAATTCTGCTTCCTGAAGATAAAGGTGGCTTCTAAAGATCTTTGGGTCATAACCATCTTAGAAGAATATTTGAATGTTCTATCTCTAGTCAGACTAACACTGGTTCGTCTAAAGCTGGTTAGCCACTCATCAGTTAGCTAAGCTTGAAAAAAAATACCTATCAGCGCTTTAGATAGAATAATAACACTTCGATTGGTGAGACATATAAAGCATTTACTATGGTTCTTGGCACATTAACTGTAGCTGCAATTATCACTAGTTTTAATATTGTATAACTGAAAGGATTAGTAACTATATTAATATCAGCATAAGCATTAGTATTAGTGCTGATGGTAATAGTAGTCTTTGAATTGCAAATCAAAACTTTGTTTCAGCCAAAGGAAATAAAAATTTGCGTCCCAGCAGAGAAATCCTGTAGTGTATCAGGACAATTCCTTTGGAAGCTTCAGTTAAGTTGGTATTAACGTTTCTTACTAGTTCTTGTTATTTGTTGCTGATTCAAAGGTAGAAAACTTAAAGAAAAAGTGGGAGGAATATCTGGCCAGCACGAAGCAGGGTATTACTTAGGTGCGATTGTCTACAGTGGATACAGTTCTGCATTGGCCCTGTTTCCACCACACTGTGTCTCATATCTGCAGCTCCATCCAAGCCTTTCACCAAGTTTACCAGGCAGCAATTGGTATGTACGTGGCTTCCTGTAGAAACCCAGGAGGGAGTAAGGAAAGCACAGGAATCTAGGGCCAGATTAGCTTTAGGCTAACCCCACTGGGTACTTTGGAGTGTGAGTTCCACAACAAGGAGAGTTTGTCTCTCCTTGAGGTATGAGACGCTACAATTTATTGTTCGAACATCAACCTCTTGTATCACATATCTCTGCTGCTTCTTTATGCAGAATACCCTCTATCTTCTTCTAAATCACTCAAGATCCTGTTTCGGATTGGGAAAGTTGATATGAATCAACTCACAGAACTCAGTTTATACCTAGTCGTTATCGTTATGTATTATACCTTAGCTTGCACATGTACATCTCACTTAAAAGTGTGTGGTCTTCTCAATGACAAGAACTATTCTTTTCTTTACTATATATTACAGAAATGAATAGTGAGGAGAGATATGTTATACTTTAAGTGTGTGTCAAGCAGACAATGTTGCTGTTTTTTTCTCTTGAACCTGGTTATGTAATGGTTTATGTTGAAAGAAGTTGCATCTGGTAGCCAAATATGTGATAGGTACTTGGCTAAGGACTGGAGATATGAAAATGAACAACTCCAATGTTGTCTCAGATTTCATAAAAACTTACAGTTCAAAGGAAAACCACTGAAGAAGACACAATCATATCACATGAGAGCTGTGATGGGGGAATATAGGTAGTGATGAGAACATCCTCAATATGAAGAAATTCTGGGGATCTCTTGTGCAACAAGTGAATATAACTAACATACTGAACTGTACATTCAAAATGATTAGGATGGTAAATTTTTATTTTATGTATATTTTACCACAAATTTAAAAAGAAGCTTTAAACACTGAAAGTTATGATTTGTTTACATTTATTCCACAATAACAGATTTGAATGATGAAAAAGAATTCAGAAGTAACAAAGGCTCAGCTCATGGAGTAGTGTTAAGCAGCTTATGAAGGAATAAGCACTCTCCTGTATGCAGCAGGAACCATCGTGTTTTAAGAAGGACTTTATCAGTTCACAGTTCAGAAAGCCCCTTATGCAAGGCGGAGTGGATAGTAAGGGCAGCCCCAGAGGCAGTCTGGCTGGTCCAGAGGCTGATGCTGTACCCTGTGAGAGCTGACGGGAACCTGAATGTGAACACTGCTGGTAATGGATGGTGATTGGGGTTGGGGAAGATAAGGAGGGAGCTGACTCAAAGACTATTTGGGATATAAATCAGACAGACTCTGTAACTTATTAAATTGGCAGATGGTAGAGGGCGAAAGAGAAGATAGAATCTAATTGACTCCTACTTTTCTGGTTCACATGACTGCATAGTTAGCAGTACCTCCATGGGGGAGAATTGAAAAGGGAGAGCAATGTGGGGGTAGATGGGCTGTAAGCCAGAGAAATTAAAATGGGTATATGTGTAACATCATTCCTTTCCTAATTAAAAACATAACTGATCAAGAATAAATGTGAAATGTTGACCCATGTTTCTGAGGCAGATTATCTTCCCAGATTATTCATAGGGTTAAAAAAATTTCAGAATCGTGGTGTTTGAAGTTCACAGAAATGTTCTGACTTCATTTAATTATTTATTTTCAGTGATGTTTTTTCTACCAAGCTGCCAATTTAGTTGTCAGATTTGGGCTTCATATCCTTATGGGGGTAGAGAAGGGGCTGACGCTAGCGGAAAGAGAATTCGGATTCAAATCATTTAGACAGGGTACCAACTTGTATACCAACTAGTTAGGTGACCTTGGGCAAGTAACTTAACTGCTCTGTTAGTTTTGTCACAGATTAAATGGAACGTAATGGTATGGTAGTAATATTGGAAGTATGTGAGCCTCCTTTGCAAATTGCAGTTATGACACTGTTAGTCACAAGTTTTTTGAGACTGATACTACATTGGACAGTGCATAAAGAGGCTCTGAAAAATATAAATACTGATAACCTATTTCTGATTGCGAGTGGACACCAAATAGAATTAAAAACCCTGGCATGGTTCTTGTTACTGTCAGATTATGAGTCACACTGAAAACTAATGTCCAAGAAAGCATATTTTTCATCTCAAAAATGAGTGACAAACATCATGTTTTTAGTAACCCAATGTGACAAAATAACTGTTGGCGATACCAATAACAGGGCACTGGGAAGAGATTAGACACAGCAGTTAAGCCTGTGGTGGTGCTGTTGGATACCTCAGACCATGCACAGTGCACAGGATGAGCCCAAAACACTTTATTAGCTGGATCAAGCGTTAGATGTAGAACAGTGCTTTTTTTTTTTTTTTCTTTCCCAGCTAGGCCATAAACCTTGACACAATGGGACTCTAAAGAGACATCTCCAAAGATGAAGGAGTGAGAAACAGGGAGTGTCAGAGAAATGGGGCCCAGGCCAAGACTGAAGAAAGAGTCTGATCATGACCCTCAGATATTTCTTGTTTTGATCATTTTCCCTCCTTGTCAACTTCCTGAAATCTGACGAGAGGACTCAAATCACGCATGACCTTTGCCAGAGGATTCCCCTACTGTTACAGGCGTGTAGAAGGGAGAGTGGTTCAAGTTGGCCTAGGAAGCATAAGGCCCCAAATTCAGACCCCAGTACCACCAAAAATAATAATAATAAAACCTAGTTACAGGTAACATGTTACCATGCTAGTTACATGGTAGCACACAAATGTAATCCCAGCTGTTTTTGGGAGGTGGAGATTGGGGGGATTATGACTCAAGGTGAACCCAGCCAAATAGTTTACAAGACCCCCATCTCAACAAATAAGCCAGGTATGGTGGTATAGTCCATAATCCCAGGTATATGGGAGGCATAGATAGGAGGATAGTGATGTGAGGCCAAAATGCAATCTAAAAGAATAAACAAAGCAAAAAGTTCTGGAGGTGTAGCTCAAGTGGTAGAGTGCCTGCCTGTCAAGCATGATGCCCTGAGTTTAAACCCAAATACTGCAAACATAAATAAGTAAATACATGCTAGTTTCATTCCTAAAAGTTGTGATCTTTTGTCCTGAAATCTAACTAACCCAAATCAGTATTCTTCTTTGGAAATGCAGTAAGAGAGGAACAGATTGTCTTCTCTTTCATGCTAATGTGGGTAGCAGGGGCTTTTCCCTTATTTCCAGGGAAACTTAAGTCTTTGGCAAATCCTGAAACAAAATTAAGTTTTCCACATGAGATCTATCAGAATTCCACTGTCCTACCAAGCACTTTCTCTTCTTCATCCATGACCTAAAAATTTTTAGCTCATTCTTAACTACCATGGTCATTTGAAAAGTTATCTCCTCATTTACTAACTGAAATAAATTCTCTTTATCTCATGTTTTACCACCTTTCTGTAGCTCAGAACAGAAAGTATATTGTCAGGAAAAATAAGTCATCAGCACTGGTTGATTTTTTTTGGAAGGACAGGAATTTGAACTCAGGGCCTTGTGCTTACTAGGCCAGCACTCTAGTACTTGAGCTATGCCTCAAGTCCTTTTGCTTTAGTTATTTTAGGTAGTTATTTTTACATGGGGCTGGCCTCAAACCATGATCCTCCTACTTATGCCTCCTATATAAATGGGATCATAGGTGTGTACAACCATCCCTGACTGGTTGACTGAGATGTAATTTTGCTAACTTTTTCTAGAACTGGTGTCTAACCATGATCTTCCCAATCTCTGCTTACTAATACTACACTTGATCTTAGCCAAAAGACCAAGAAGTGATGAATTTCCATTTACTACTAGTACCTGGGATTATAGGTACGAGCCACCATGCTTGGCCTAGCATTGGTTAATATTGATACAATTTTGCTCACACTGGGCCTGATTTATGGTGACTACCTGAAGAGTGTTTAGTAAAACATTTTGGTGAAGTTAACAATAAGCTTGCATTGTAGCCTGCTAATGAAGTTAGAATATGAAGTACAGATTGAACTCTTTACCTTTTTCTCTCTTTTCTCCTAGAAGTATCGATATCAAGATGAGGACGCTCCACATGATCATTCCTTACCTCGGCTAACACATGAGGTCAGGGGTCCAGAACTCGTGCATGTATCAGAAAAGAACCTGTCTCAAATAGAAAATGTCCACGGATATGTCCTGCAGTCTCACATTTCTCCTCTGAAGGTCAGTTACATTGCTTTTTGGCTTTTATAGCTGGTGATGGTTGTTGGTTTTCATTGCTGGCTGTTGGTCTTCGTGGCCGGGCTGATTAAATGAGGCTCTTTTATAACAGGATCATGGCCATTGACTGCCAAAGGGTCTCTCTGTGATTTGGAAGCCAACTCAATGTTTCTGGGAAATATTTTTATCGTAGTTGTTTAAATGTCTGGAAAAATCCTTTTAGCTGTTGAGAATGGCTAAGGAAAGAGCCAAAGGTGAAAAAATTGAAAGGGAAAATAAGCTATCTACATATTTAAAAAAAAAGGACAGCATGATTTGGCTCAAATCCTCTCCCTCTGTCAGCATTCCTAGTCCCAGATAAAACAAAAGAAGCAAATGTACCATGATCATACCTAATGGTTGCCTTACTGTCTAATCTAAAAGAGAAAATGTGTGAGGTGACTCATCAACACCTTTATTTTATCCCAGTGGAAATTGTTTACAAGATTTCTTTTGATTTGATGTCATACCTGTTCCAACACTTTCTAACTTATTTTTTTAATTTTAAATAATTTCTTGGTCAGTAGTATTTGGACAAGAAGAAAAAATTAAATGAGACTAAGAATTTTCTGTGCTCCTTGGTTGCTTTTTCTTTACTTGGCAGGTGCTATTGGATTTTGTGCTTTGCATAAAGAGCTTATAAATGCTTATTTAGTTTTTAAAAGAAGAGTAGAAATAGAGCCAATGCTGTAGTGGAAGGAAATTGAAATGGGAAAAGAAAGTCCTGGTAATTAATACCTAGTTATTGGTAAAGAAAAATTTATTTTATTTTATCAGCCACCATACTTATTTCTCTAGCATTTTCTTGTAGCTGAACCCCATTAAGGTGGTGATGTAGGTCTATAATCACAGCTATATGGGATTTTATAGATAGCTATAAAGGTGGCTTGATGCTTTCTGGGATTTTTTTGTATCTGCCAAAAAATAATCAAAGAAAGGTTGAATTATGTTTAGTACGGTTATAAATTTTGGTACGTTTTAAATACTGTGGTATCCTAAAAATCTATTATCAAACAAATTAGGGCTGGAGGTGTGGCTCAAGTGGTTTAGCACAAGGCCCTGAGGTCAAACCTCAGTACCATCAAGAAAACAAAAACAAAGCAAAACAAAAACCCTGTAGTTACCACCAGTAAGTTAAAGTATTAGGGTAATTGTCAAATCCCAGTAAATATATAATACATACAAACATGTAAATTGTGCCTCTGGGATTCATTGTGCATCTTTCTGGAACTCCTCTGGAAATGATTGGTTAACTGATGGAAAAAAGTATACTTAACACAGAGGAGAGAAGACTAAAGGTTGGGAGACTAGACACTACACTTACCTTTCTGCCTCAAGAACTGTCATGTGAAAAACATGATGCTGTCATTCCAAGGGTAGGGGCAGAAGCAGTGCTCATGACTCTTAAGAATATATGGTTGGGCCTGGAAGGGGGTGAGGAGGAGGGAGAGGTGACCCAAACAATTTGTACACATGTAAGTAAATGTAAAAATGATAAAATAAAAAAAAGTATGGTTGTGATCATTTTAAAGCCATTGCTCCTGACAAGGCTATCCCAATCTGTGTAAAATCCCTCTTGTGCCTACAAATCTTCCAGGTGTGGGTGAAGACCTGACTGTGGTTTTGTAGAAAGGACTCCTTTAGCAGGAGGGGGAACAAAGTCATCTGAAAGATTCAAACTCAAGGAAGTAGTGATTCTGTTCTGTATTCAGATGAATGTTTTCCTTCTTCAGGGACCCATTCATCTTTGCAAACAAAATACTGTTCCCTGCTGTATGTGCTGACCACTATAAGCTGAGAAAGGGCAGAGCTGGGCAACTACATTGCATTAAGAGTACTTAGATTTAAGTTTTATTCTTTCTAACTGGTTGAAAGACTCCAAGAACCTCCAGGGAGCCTCCCCCCATTGTTTTTTCTTTCTCCAAATTTATCTCTCCTCCCCACTTCCCAACTCTTCGCCTTTAATCAGCTTCAGAACATAGCTCCAAAAGGGTGTTAGGCTACATAGGATAATCAAGACAAGTCTAAAGCTAACCTGGTTATAAAAACAAAATAATAAAAGCACTATGGGATCCTCATTTTTGTATATTAAATCTTGACCATATACATGACAATTATCACAAGTTTGGGCTATTACATCATCGTATTTTATGCTATTGTCTATTAGATTTGGGGAAAGTTTGCTTTGTCTGAAGACCAGATCAATTCATGTCTACATATATATTATACATAAAATTTTCCTTTTTCTTCTCTATTCCTTGCTTTCCGGAATTTCAGAATTGGTTGTCTTCAACATCAGTGATTTTCCTTATCTTAGGAGTTCTGTTATAATTATTTCCTTTCTAATTTATTATCTACGCTGTTCTTTTTGAGAATTTTATTGGATTTTATGGTTTTACTGTGGTGAAGTTTTAATGAAATACTTCAATGTCAGTTTAAAAAGTAGCCATGTATGATAGGAAACACCAAGGTCAGAAAGAGTTTTCCTCCCTTTTTTGGAGCCACTTGTCCATGGTGTGGCCCCAGGTTTTCTGTAAAGGAAGAAAGATAATTCCTTCAGGGCTCAGAACCAAGGCTAGGGGTTAGCTATTTGGGGGTCAGGACTTTTGCCTCATGACTATCTTAGAGGCATTATTTATACTGAATAAGGTGGGCTTTACTGGAGTAATTTCACTGTTGCAGATCTTACAGTAAGGTCTTTGATCCACTTTGAATTGATACTAGTACAATGTGAGAGACTGAGATCTACTTTCAATTTTCTGCAAGATATCTAGTTTTCCCAGCACCATTTGTTGAAGAGGCTATCTTTTCTGCAATGCATATTTTGGGCTTCTTTTTCAGGCTATAGCTGTGTGGGTTTGTGTCAGGGTCATCTATTCCATTGGTCTTCATGTCTGTTTTTTGCCAGTACCAACATGTTTTCATTACTATGGCTCTGTATTGTAGCTTGAAGTCAGGTAATGTGGTATCTCCACCATTGCTGTTTTTTGCTCAGGATTGCTTTGGCTATTCAAGGTCTTTTGTGCTTCCATATGAACTCTAGTGTTGACTTTTCTATTTTTATTGGAATTTTGATGGGGATTGCATTGACTGTATCAATTGCTTTTGGTAGTATAACCATTTTCACAATATTGATTCTGCCAATCCGTGAGCATAAATGTCTCTCCATCTTCTAATGTTTTCATTGATCTCTTTCTTTAGTGATGTATAATTTTCATTGCATAGGTCTTTCACCTCATTTGTTAAATTTATACTGAGGTATTATAAAATTTTGAAGCTATTGTGAATGGTATTTTCTTGATTTCTTTCTCAGGCTGTTCATTGCTGGTGTATAGAAATGGTAGTGATTTTTTGTATTGATTTGATATCTTGCTACTTTGCTGAACAAGTTTATGAAGTCTAAGAGCTTTTTGGTTGAGTTTTTAGCATCTTTCAGGTATGGATCATATCATCTGAAAATAGGGATAATTTGACTTCTTTCTGAGAGAGAGACAGAGACAGAAAAGGAGATAAAGAGTGAGAAAACAAGACTGTATTAGTGGTACTATCTGAGGGGACTACAGAGAGATAGGAGAGGGATAGGAATATTAGAGAGAAACAAATATTGAAACATTTCATCTATGTATGAAGATAATATAACACAATACTTTGTAAGCTATTGAATAATAGGGGAGCAGGGTGAAAGAGGAAGAGTAAGTAATGGGGGGTGTTTAATCTGATTAAAGCATGGCATATACATGTTTGAAATGCCAAGCCAAATCCCCCTTAGATTACAAATATATACTTAGAAAATGAAAGCCAAGAAAGTAAAATAAGTTCTTTGTGGTGGTGGAGAGTAAAAGAGGGCAAATGTAGTGAATGTGTTTTGTATTCATATATGAAAATAGGATAATGAAACCTATTGAAAGTGTTCTATGAAGGGGGAGGGGGAGAGTAATACAGGGGATGAACCTAATTAAGGTATATTTTACACACATATGCAAATTTCACAATGTATCCCCATATACAACTATTATATGCTAAAAAAGAGAGGTGCTTTTATTATTTTTTTTAATTTTTAAATTCTCTACCACTTGAGCCACACCCACAGTCCTTTTATTTTTAATTTGCTTTCTGGATAGTGTCTTGTGCTTTTGTTCAGGCTGACCTTGGACCACAAGCGTACTTCTGTCACCTGAGTAGCTAGGATTGCAGGTGTGAACCACTGTGTCCAGCCCATGATGTGCTTTTATATTGTCTTGGGAGAGGGATTCTGTGTATCTTTCCTCTGTCAGCAATAGTGATAAGGATAAGTGTGTACAAATTTTCCCAAAGATAAAAGGCCCTGTTTTGTAGGGTTTGCCAGTTTTATGGTATAAATACTCCCATTCATGGGTGATTTCAGGCTACCAACTTAAAGCTACTTGGAAAGGGAGGTGCATGAGGTTCCCACCACATAATATGAGCTTGCTCCAGCACAGAACTACAATATTAAGTTCAAGCACATGTGTTCTTATAGCAACAGGACACATTTCCTAATCATGTTTGTAAGGAGTTATTACATTATCATCATTCAAGTGTTTAGAAAACTTGCCATGATTTAAACCTAATGTGTTATTTTCCCATAAAGGGAGCCTATTAGAATCAGGGAAATGCTAAGAAGATCTACATTCTCAATTAGACCTGTCTGATTTTCAACCTCTTTGCCTCTTTTGATCTGTCTAGTGTTCTTGGGTCAAGCACTAAAAGAAAGAAGAGGAGAGGGCAAACCTATAATCAGATAATACCCCCAGAATCCTACTGAGAAGAAAATGTGGCTCTCTGGTATCAGTTAGGAATTTACATATGGCATGCCTAAACAGTGTGAGATTGCAGAATAGCGGTTTCAATGTCACATTGAGCAGGCTGTGAGTCATTAGCTGAGTAACCTCATTGTGGCAGTCTCGATATGGTTTCTGCCATCTTCCCCCAGCACTTGAAGCCTCTGTTCTAAGATTCATCTGTCTTTGGTGCCCACCAGCTGCCTCATGATACATGGGCTTGCTTAGCCTGTTTTCATTAGAGTGCCTGGGCCAGTGTGAAGGATGGTGTTGGAAAGAGAAATGGAACTTAGCAGTGAATTCAAGGGAATTTGTTTTCTTTGCCACAAGATGAGGTTTCTTTCTCTTCATATGCTAACTAGAACTTTTCAAAAACTATTGGCCTATAAGAAAGCATGAGAACTTTCTTTTCAGTTTAGGTCTGTGCAATAAATAATTGAGTTGCCTATTATGTACATTAGGTTATGGGAGACAAAGAACAGTAAAATGTGTTTTTGAATGTCTATATTAAATTCTTGGAAGACTTGAATCATAATTGTTTGTTGCTTATTCTTATTCTGCATAGGAATTCAAATTGTTCCATTTTAAACACTGTGGGACCTCAGGTGCACAGCTGAGTACTTTATTCAGATTATTTTTCTTGGGGGGTGGACAAGAGGAATAGAGGGAGGGAGGGAGAGAGAAAATACTGTTGTCCTCTTCTCCTTATCCTAATGATCGTTGATAGAGGATTTCATCACTTCTAAAGGTCATAATCTATCACATATTAACATCTGAAATCTGAATGTATAGTAATATCCATGGTGTCTTATCTTTAAAATTGGCAGTATTTGCTAGGGTACAGAAAACAAATCTTATAGTTAAAACCATCTTAGAATCAGTGACAATTGACAAGGAAGAGTAAAGCTATCTTTCATAGATTGGTGTGAATTTCTTTAGTCAGATAAGTATGATTGTCCATTTTCTGATTTTCACTGAGACTAGAATAAGCAGCTCTGGGGAGTTTGTATGGGAATGTGGGAATAAGTGAGGTCAGGGTAGACTTTGATGCCCTGTACAACTGAGCACTTGTTGAGGACATGTATGGAAACTTTGGAAAATCTGTGGGCAGTTCATATTTGGGAAGTGATGGGGGGAGAGCTCAATTTTGAGGGTAAGATAAGGAACTTTAGGAAGAAGCATCACAAAGTGTAGTTTGTTTCACTGTTTTCTTATTAGAGTTACCCAGGACCTGTTCACAGGAAGTATGTATTGCCTGATACTACTTTAAGCTCTCTTTCTCTACAAAGTCTTTCCTAGCGCCCATGAAATGGACCACATCTTCTTTTTATTAGGATGTATTTGTTGTACAGGGGGGATTCATTGTGACAATTTCAAATAGGCTTACATTGTACATTGGTTAGGGTGCCCCCACCATCTCCTCCCCTCAACCTCCCACTGCCCCACTTGAAGTAACTGCAAGAGTTTTCATTGCTCTATTTTGTACACGTTATTTCTTATGTTTGCTTTTCTTTTTACTTCCTAGTTGGCACCAACAATGAAACTAGACTAGTATTTCCCAAAGTATATTTATTGGAATTTTTTGTCAGGATTATAAGGAAAATAAGGGAATGAGTGCTTAAGCACATTGAGGGGGTTAAAATCCATTAAGTTAGTTCAGAATTCCTCAGAGCCTTTACTATGATGATATGCAATATAACCTCTAAGAGTGGGATATGTACAAAATTTTTCCCAAACATATTTGGTCATGGAATTCTTTCTTCTAAACAAAATCATATTTTGGTTGGGCACATATTCTCTGTGAAGAAGCATAGCAGGCACATAGACTGTGACTAACACAAACAATAGAAAAGTACAGTTTATAACTTCATTCTAGTCTTGGATTCAGAAGCAACCAAATTCAAATACCAGATCCCCTACTTACTAGCTATATGAGCTTGCTCAAACTATAACTTCTGTAAGACTCAGTTTATTTATTTGTAAATAATGGCATCTACTCAAGAGCTTTTGTGAGGTTTAAGTGAGAACAGTTCATATAAGTGATTAGATCAGAGGTTCACAAATAAGAAATACAGAAAAATGGGGTGAGGTGGCTCATGCCTATAATCACAGCTACTCTGGAGGTGGAGATTGGGAGGATCATGATTCAAGAACATCACTGACAAAAAAATTCATCAGAGGGCATCTCAGTCAATAAGCTGGGTGTCGTGATGCACACCTGTAGTCCTAGCTGCTAGGAGGCATAGGTAGGAGTACTGCATCCTGAGGTAGGCCCCAGATGAAAGCACAAGACCTTATCTGAAAAAACAACTAAAGCAGTAAAGGTCTTGTGATATGACCCAAGTAGTAGAGCACCTACCTAGCAAGCATGAGGAAACACACAAAAATGGAAGATCTCCATATTGCTATTTCTATTTTGTTATTAGAAGTAGCAGTAGCATGTATTCATATGATTCCATTATTCTAAAATGGAAATTTTGGAGTTAGTTTTGCAGTATTTTCACCGTAATCTGTTTTATCATTGTATTTCGATGCCTTGGTGTTCTCACGTTTCTCTTTGTATCCACAGCTACCATCCAGATTTTCTTCTATTTCTAGGCATAATGTAGTATGGTTATTGTAAAAAAATCATGGCTTTGAACCCAAACAAATACATGGTTGAATCTAACTTGGTGCTTTCTGTGTGCGTAACCCTGAGAAATGCATCTAACATTTCTGAGACACAATACTAATGAAATTTTTTATCTGCAGTGATTGATTGATTCATTTATTCAATTATTTGTTCACCAAAACCTCTTGAACCTCTTACTGTATGCTGGGCTCTGTCCTGTTCCTTGAGGGTACAAAAAGGAAGGAACCTGCATTTAACCTGTTGCTGACATGCTGTGTTAGATTCATAAGTTAGGAGATAAATACATGTAATATGTCGTGTTACATGCAATAAAGTAGCAAAGAAGAGGTGAATTACCTCAAGATCTAGAAAAATAATTTTCTCTAAAGCTGAATAGATAGGAATGGATATGATCAGAGAAAGAACTATAGAGGAGCTTTTTACGTTTTGGTTTTTTTTCTTGATGGCAGTAGGAGATTAGAGAGGAAGGTCCAGGTTGTCCTGAACTCCATCAGTTGTGTGCATATGGGAGAATTCTGGGATTTGCAGGTAGTTGAGTAGGGCAGAAGGATTAAAAAATAATGATTAAGATAAGGGGTATGGGGTGAATGCAAATCATGTTATAAACAAGGGAGATGGGTGGAAACAGGTATTGAAGGTTCTTAGGATTGGACTTCACCTTGTAGGTAATGAGGGGTGACTACGAAATTTCAAATGAAGAGTGACATAGTCTTATTTGCAAATTAGACAATTATTCATGTTATGGGGCAGAATAGAAGAAAGATGAAAAAGCATTGCTATCAGAATCAAGGGCATCACATAAAATGCAAGAGATGGATAAGCTCTGAGGTAAAGCAGAGCTGTTGGGCATGGAGGGAGGGGTAGATTAGAAAACTTATTTAGGAAATGATCTGAGGACTTTGAGACCCATTACACATGGAAGGAGGAAAAGAGAGAAATAAAGATTAATTCAGATTTTATATTTAGCTAATTTGGTAGAAGTATGCAATGAATCAAAACTGCCTGCAGAACAGCTAGGGATACAGCTCAGGGGTACAGTTCTTGTTTTAGTATGTGGGAGACTTTGAGCTTGATCCCCAGCACCACACCACACACACACACACACACACACACACACACAGTATACACAGACACACACCACACACACACACACACACACAGTATACACACACACACACAAACACACAGCACACACACACGCACCACACACACACACACACAGTATACACACACACACACAAACACACACCACACACACACACACACACACACACCAACCACACACACACACACACACAGTATACACACACACAGACACAAACACACAGCACACACACACACACACACACACCACACACAGTATACACAGACACACACACACACACAGTATACACAGACACACACACAAACACACAGCACACACACACACACACCACACACACACACACAGTATACACACACACAGACACAAACACACAGCACACACACACACACACCACACACACCACACACACCACACACACACCACATACACACAGCACACACACACACACACACACACACACACACACACACACACACTGCTTACAGAACTTAACATCTACAGACTTTTCAGTGACAAGAAGGATAGGGAGAGATTCTGGTGTAGGTCTGAGTACTTGAATTTGAGGTGTTTATCTTTTATTCAGGTAGAAGTGTTCAATGGGCAGTTTGAAATAAACACCTGGGGATGGGGAGAAATCTGATCTAGAAATGGGAACTTGGAAGTCTTTGTCATAGTAGAAGTTGTGAGTATGGGTGGGATTACTAAGAAAGGAAGGAGAATGCTGAGGACTGAAACACAGGGGCACTCACACCACATTAGGGGCTTTGTGATAAAAGAGGGATCTACTAAGATCATAGGACAGAGAGTAATGTACCATGTTTATTCCTTCGTAGTGTGATGTTTCTGTTTCCATAACTGAGTTAAGTGCTTCTTGTAAAAGGGGATCATACCCTATGTGTACAAGAAGACACAGCTACTCCACAGTGCCTAAGATCTTGTTGGCTGTACAGTAGATGTTTTTAATTTACTCCTTACATGATCAATAACTTTTAACAAAAGAAAAACAACTAAAAAAAAAAACCAAACTAATTATGGCATGGACCCCCTATAGTCATGAGGTGTTGACCTCTAGTTTAAAAAAAGAGGAGGTGCTTATTTTTCCTTTCTAGACATAGAATTTGTAGTAATACCACTAATTAGAAAAGTACGCTGATTCTTGCCATTTTAAACTATTAATAATCTTGAAAGCTGTAAAATCTGTTCACTTCTGTCTCCCACCACTAGATGGCAGAAGCAGCTGAGCTGATGATTCTGGAAGCATCTGGTCTTGGGGAAGACACAGATTTGTGAGGCTAAATTGAGGAACTCTTGGTTAATAAAGACATTAGAAGGGCTTGGCAGAGATTTGCATACTTGCGATAATGCATTTTGTTCTAGGCCCAGTTTTTGGAGTAAAAGGAACTAGTTGAATGAAATACAGCCTTGAAAGACATCTAGTGAATCTTACACAAAAGCCCCAGATCAAATTCTATGCAAATGAGTATTTCTTGCCTCAATTATCTTTAAGTGAAAAGGGTACCATAGCATATCCCAAATAATCCTGGCTATTTAGGTGTTGGAGAGAGATGGAAATGGTAGACATAGGACTTATAGTAGACTTTCACAATTCAAGAACTCTCTGACAACTGGATTCATGAATGATATCCTCAATGTCCTGTTACTCTCATCTGGATAATCAAAATAATAGTAGTCACCATGTTTTTCTAAGAAATATCAAGTTGTTATATATATTAAAGGCATAATAAGTGTGAAAAACAAGGAGTGTTCATAATAATATAAAGTGTCAACAGGGATTATTTATATCTGCAAAGTTTTCGGAAGAGTTAACTCTGTTACACCCAGAAGTCCTAAGATTAAGCACTCATACCATGGAGGCCTCTGTCACAATTACACGAAAGCTCACAGAGATTATCTATCAGCAAAGGACACCTATCATTAACTATTAATGATGCTGGTGTTAAAATGATGCATAATTCCCCAAATAAAAAATAAGGATTTTAATAGACATTAGATTCACACATTAATTAACATTAATTATACTGAATGTTTACAGGATATTATTATTACCCATGAAAATGGAATTAGTTTTTGTTTTTTGGCTAGCAATGTATTTCTAAAAGTTTCTGCTAATCCCTAATGTAGATCAAATGCCATATTTATGAACTCTAGGGGTATAAGTGGTATAACTTTGTCATATTAAAATCAGGTACATAATGACCAGGAGTTCTCTTTGACAAGAAGATTTAGCTTATACCAACAGACTTTATTTGTTCATTCATATTTGTTCAACAAAGCTACTAGGTTCCTGTAGGGAAGAGGTATGAGGCAGCTACTGAGGTCTAAAATTTAATTCCATGATTTTTTTCTTTGAATACATATCTGCTCACTTTGCTTTCTGTCTAATGGCTGTTTAGGAGAAATAATAGTAAAACATAGTATTTATTGAATTTCTAATATACTGTGGGTAGTCTTCTAGATACTTTACATGCATAGGGTTATCCCATTTCATGGATGAAGAAAATAGGCCAAAGCAAACGCGTTTCTAAGTTCACATAATTATGAAATGAGAGGTTTTAGGTTGAGTCAGTTACTCTGATGTTGGACTTCTCACTCTTAGCCAGCCATTTTCACTAACAAATGAGTATAGTGGACCATTAGTGTCCACCAGAGTATGGATCCAAGGACAGCACCACTGAGGAAAAACTGAGAATGTTTAGGATTCACAACCTAAACATTCTTGATTCATTTTTCCCACTAATGCTGCCTATCTTCCACTAATGACCTGCCACCTTTCAACAAAATCTAAAAATTTCACTTAATCACTTAGATTAATTTTTTTGAGCATCATTTTCTTCTTGGGAGACATATTTTCACAAAATGAGAGTCATGGAAACAGCAGATCACACAATTTCAACACAACTGATAACAGAAAGCTGACTAAGAGCTTCTCCATATCAACTGAGATGTGTAATGCACACATGGGAATTTAAAATTTTTGTTTTTGAATTTTCTTTTGACTTTTTTGGATTTATTTTTTTTAACCATACTTGGTCAAAACCACTCTTAATAAATCCACAAACAAGGTAAGCTTATTGTAACATACAATTTTAAGACAGAAGAGATCAATAGAAATTATCAAATCCAGGGTTTTTAGACAGCAACAGACCCATTAGCAGATATGAAATAAATTTAGTTGGTAATTTTAGAGTAGAAGGCTAGAATAGGAAGTAGAGTACATTAGTAAGTCAGAACAGAGTACATCACTTAAAAACAGTAACAAACCTTTGTTTAGCTCAGTGTGAGTGTGTGGGTGTGCACTGACTCACATTGTCAAATTTATGATGTACTGTGATGAAAGTCACAAAAGTCAGGAAATCACTGATCTGTCCCAACTTCCCCATATTACAAAAGGGAAGGAGGTCAGGAAGAAGACCTTAGGCACAAAGAAGTTAAATGATTCTCAAAAATGCTGGTGAGGAATAGCCCTCCCTGTTCTTGACCAAACATTAATTATTTTAACTACTGGTATTTATTTCTCTCCATTGTCTGTGGTGGGTTCCATTACTACTGATTAAGTTACTTAAACCAGTGGGTCTCACACTTTGGGAGGTGTTAGAATTACAAAGAGCTCCAGACCCATCCTACTTCTCCAAGCTTGGGGCTATGTGTTTTCAGGGCCTCTGTTCCACAGTGGAGACCCACTGTGTTGAACTCCAAGATGCTGCATGAATTTCTTTTTAGTGATTGCCATGTATTTTCCTAGCACTCTTCTGAAAACCTTAAGAAATAAAGAAGGAAGAGCTAAAGACTCTGTCTATGAGGAGCCTAAATTCTTTTAGGGAAATCAAGATGTGCAATGAGTCATTTAGGGGTCAGAGCTACAGAAAATGACTACTTAACCTTATTTAATAAGTGTAAAAGGTATTCCAGAAGGGAATTTTTAAATTCCTTTATAGCAATATACAAAGAAAACCTCATAATGCTTATTTAAGAGAGAATGTTGTATAAGCAAATATGGTAGAGAATTAGAAATGATCTCCTCCAACTCACAGAGGAACTGCCAGTATCTAGTGAGCAAATACAGCACCCAGGATGCAGCCCCCCAGGCTAGCTGACTCACCAAAATCTCTCCAAAGGCATAAGATTTGTTCCTTCTGAACTGGCAGAACATTGAGTATGTCAGGGCTGGAGGCCAGTTTGGGGTCATAGGTACATTCATCAAAATGCATTTGAGAAGTACTTAGTGAAGTCTCTTTACATATAACAGAAAGAACAATCCCCCATCTTAACCTTAGGGACCAGTACCACAGGGCACATATAGAAGTCACAGGTCACTTGTAAAAATCAGCTTGACATCCTAGTAATTGAACTGCAGGACTAGTTCTCTAAAGAGATTTTCTGCTTTCACCTTCTCATACTGTATTTGAAAAAAAATTAATAAGTAGCTTTGTTGGTGATTTATTTTCTTGGTGAATTATAAGACACTTATATGAGCAACTTTTAATTTTAAACAAGTTACATGAAATTTGTAAAACTAGGCGTTGTTTCTCTATTATGCATAATTAACGCACATATTGTACCAAAGCTAAGGGAGATTACTATATTTACATGAAGGGAACCCCTTCTCAAATCATCTGATGACCCTGTTGGAATTTAGATCGCATGCTGCTTGAATCCAGCCAAGAGACTTTTAAAGTCAGCAGTAAATTCCCTAAACATCTGGATGACTGGCTATTCAATTGTAAGCCTCATAAAATTACAGAACTTAGACTGAGCAGTCTAATGGATTTGAACTACTTTACACATAAAGAAACTACGAGTCAAAGAGATTATGAAACTTTCCTAGAGCAGACGCACAGTTGACACAGGATCCAAGGCAGGAAGCTGGGTTCCAGATACCCAGCCTGTGTTACTCCTATTTCTGGGGAAGTGCAAGCAAGTGTACTGTGCTCCATAGGTCAGAGGTTTATTCATGTCACTTTCTAGGAGATGTTGTTGGAAATTTTCATCACTGACTTTTTATTTATACCAATTTTCAGTCTCACTAAAGATCCAAATCCATTCTGTTAACACTGTTAGCATCTCAAGTCTTACCAACTAAATTGTCTTCATCAATTTGATTCAAAAAGAACATCAGCCTTCTTATAAGCACTGGACATTTGTGTACTTATGCAACCACTGAGAGGTAGTTTTTCAAAAAACAAAATTTAGAGGATACATATCTCACAGATCCATCTACATATGCTATGCTACAGTTGCTTTATCAAAGCCACATGGCAGTGTGTGTGTGAGGAGTGGGGGGCAGGAGTTAAGAGCCAGGCTTGATATCAGAAGTGTGCTACTTGAGACAACACTGGAGCCTCTGAACCCAGTTTCCACCTTTGTGCAGTGAATACAGTAATAAACATATATAGAGCAGTAATTAAGATTTAAGGAGGTTATTGTTTGTCAACTTGAATTTTACTATTCTTAAAATATCCCTTCCTTCCACACCTAGATCCTCCTGGCTAGCTCCATCCCCACTTTCTGTCTTTCTTGCCTCTATTTCCCTTTGGTTCTCTTACCGTCATTCCCACATTTGAGAGTGCTCAGTGGCAAGATAATAGTAACACATGGTAAAAAGGAGCTAAGGGACCCAGCACACAATTGGTTCAAGGAGTTGTCCATGGTGAGAGACTCTCAAAAAGTCACTGTGATCTTAGGGTACACTAATGGAGTTGTCATACCAAGTACAAAGTACAAAAAGAGGACATTAGAATCTGAGAAGCTTCTTTCAGGGAGCATGGCTGCAAATTGGAGTTCTTCCAGAGAGGGGCCAATGGGCTGGTATGGGAAGATGAAAGACATGAAAGATGATGTCCTTAGAGAATGGTCAGCTCAGTGGAAATGGTGGCCCTTGTCTTCAGGTTGTTTAAAACAAGGAACTACTCTGTTTATTTTATGGAAACTTCTAGTGACTATGCCTCTAGTACAGACAATGAGACCAAAGGAAAATTTTAATAGAACTGTCCAAAGATACAATGGTCTGCCTCATAAGGTAGTTGAGCTTCCTGTCACTTAAGGTATTCAAACACCTTGGTGAGATATTGTAGTGATGGGTCAAGAAAAAATCGGAGGTAGAGCCACATTTTTATCATTTTTGAAATTACTAGCCACTTTGAGAAATTTTTGAAAACTATGAGCTTTTTTTCAGACAAAACTAGCCACAAAAATTTTGCATAAAATTTCAGGATGAAATGGGTCACTTGAAGCCATTTTTGGACTGCTGAAGGACCACAGCCTTGAGGTTAAGAATTTCTGGATGGAATAAATTTCGAGTTCCCTTTCATCTCTGACAATTTATGATTCTCATTTCTCTGCTTCACAGTTTTTGCCTGGTTAAGGAATTGTTGTCCTCGAGAAGAAATCTTTGGTAAATGTCAGTAGAAGTAGGAGGACCACCAATCTGTTGTCTGTGAGGTGTAACCAGCCCTACAATGTCCTCAGCAGCAGAGAGCAACAGGTTCAAGAAGAAAGATTTGAGTGTGCATTTGCTCCAGCAGAGTGTTCCAAACGCAGAGCGCTGTGCTGATCACACCCCCCTTAGTATGTTTCATGCATTCTTCTAAGGCAGTTTTCTATGTTTATTAGTTAGTATCATAAGCTTTTACCAGCTCTGCAAGTCAAGAGCAATACCTTGTTTCTCTAAATTCAGGTTTTAACGGTCATAAGATTGTTTCCTTTATGCTAAATGGAAGTTTTATTCTAGCACAGAACTGATTTCAAATTACCCCATCAACTTGCTAAAATGAGGATATGTTTTTCTACTGGTTTCCGGCACAGAGAGTTTCCAATATGTGGCTAAACAGTTCTGGAAGTGTCTGCCATAAAATGTGCACTAGATATTTGTTTTTTCATCAGGGTTACCGAAGTGCACTTGAATTAGACTTTTCTTCTCTTCTCTGTACCATTAAGATATTGACAGGTTAGAGGTGCTGGATTCGAAAATTTAAGAATAGCTTGTTCATAACATTTCATTTTCTGCTCCAGGGCAGGGTGAGTAGCTTATAAATCAGGCTACAAAGATGATGAATTGGATGTCTCCAACTCAATTAGCTTAATGTGGGTAGGAGGATTTCCAGGCTTTGCAGCCTCTGTTTTACTAATCCTCTGAGCAGATTGTTATATAAAATGTAGCTGAGTACTAATGTCTGAGTCTCAGAGGAACATGGCTGGTATTTTTCACTTCAGCGTCCAATTGTCATCCTGTATGCCATAGCTTTGATTTGGATTCAGAGTCGTTGAGTGATGGTTCTTAACCTGATTTATATTGTTGCAAGCCTTACCTTATTATCTCTCTGCCTTCTGACCGAGTTAAGAAAGTAGCCTAATAGAATTGCTGCTGTCACTGGGTGATTTAATTGGAGGAAAAAATCTCAGTAATTTAAGGAAAAGCAGAAGCTAGAGCTGTTTCTCTGTCAAATAAATGATCAGATGAGATGGGCCCCAGAAAAGCCGATGCTGACAGTCTGCAGAGCTTTCAACACGCCCATCATGGTTTGATAGTGAAATTTATTAAAGAAATTGATTACAGAGTTTGCTTTCTGTTTTCTTAAGAGAATGTATTGAAGCCCTGGGTGATGTTTATTTTTCAAGAATATATCTTGGATTTAAATGCATCTTATGCCTAGGAACATTATTGGACTTTGTTCCCCCTCTATTGCCTATCTGCTAGCACTCATTACCTGGGTTATTTTATGTATTTTTCTCTACCACTGCTTAGCTTCTCCATCAATCACAGCTTGGTCTTGCATATTGATTTTCTTTCTTTATATTTTAGCTTGACAGGTAGAATTGTATGTATTAACCATATGTTGCATATTGTTTTGAAGTATATCTAAATTGTGGAGTGACTAACTGTGCCTAATTAACATACGTATTATCTCATATAGTTATCAGTTTTCGTGGTGAGAATACATTCACTTTCCTAGGAGATTTCAAAGGTACAGTGTATTATTAAATATAATCACCATGTGTACAATAGATCTCTTGAACTTATTCTTTGTATTTAACTATAATTTTCTATCCTTCGAGCGACATAGTCCCCAGCTCCCACCCTCATCCTCAAATACTCCAAGCCCTGGTAAGCACCATTCTACTCTATTTTTATGAGATCAACTTTTTTAGATTCCACGTGTTAATGAGATAATGTGGCACTTATCTTTGGGTTTATCTGTATTATCACAAGTGATAGAATTTACTTCTTTTTAATGTCTGAATAATATTCCATTGTATACATTATGCCATGTTTCCTTTATTCTTTCATCCATTAATGGGCACCTTGGTTGATTCTATATCTAATCTATTGTGAATAACATTGCAATAAATATTGGTATGCAACTATCTTTAACATGTTAATTTAATTTCCTTTGGACATACAGCAAGAGTGGGATTGCTGGATCATATATATGTATATATATACATATATACATATATATATATATATACATATATATATTATACATATATATATACGTATATATACGTATATATATATATACGTATATATGTATATATATATGTATAATATATATATGTATATATATATATATATATAATAGTTCTACCTTTTTTATTCTTTGAGGATTTTTCATAATGGCCATATTAATTAAGACTCCCACTAACAGTGTAAAAGAGTTCCCTTTCTATACATCCTCACCAATATCTACTATTTGTCTTTTTGATGATAACCATATTACATATTAATAGGTGTGAGATGATAGCTCATCCTGCTGTTGATTTGCATTTCCTTGATGATCAGTAATGGCAAACATTTTTTCTTATACCTGTTAGTCAATTTCTTATTTTGAGAAATTTCTGCTCAAGTGTTTTTACCCATTTTTAATCAAGTTATTGATTCTGAGTTGAGATCCTTACATAATTTAGATATTAAACTCTTTCAGATGTACAGTTTACAAATATTTTCTCATTTCTGTGGGCTGTCTCTTCACTCGTTGATTTTTTCTCTTGTTGTACACAGTCTTTTTAGGTTGATGTGATTTCACGTGTCTATTTTTTATTGGATGACTGTGTTGTTGGGGTCATGTCTTTGCCCAGATGAATATCCTGAATCTTTCTCTTTGAGTTTTTTTCAGGTCTTTAATCCATTAAAGACTTTAATCCATTTTGAGTTATTTTTATATGATATAAGAGTCTAAAATCATTCTAATGAATCTAGTTTTCCCAGCATTTACTGAAAACTGTTCTTTTCCCATTGTACATTCTTGGCACCTTTGTCAAAAATCTGTTGGCTGAAAATGTGTGGGATTGCTTCTTGTCCCTCTACCTTGTTCCATTGGTCTGTGTGTTTTTTTATGCCAGCACCATGCTCTTCTGGTGGTGGTAGCTGTGTTTTTGAAGTCAGGTCGTATGATACCTCCAGTTTTTGTTCTTTTTGTTTGAGATTGCTTTGGCTGTTTGTTTTGAAAGGAACTGTGTTGAATCTATAGACTACTATTGGTAGTAAAGACCATTTAATAGCATGAATTCCTCAAATCCATGAGTATAGAGAATCTTTTCATTTATTTGTGTCTCTTTCAATTTGTTTCACCAGTGTTTTATTGTTTTCTGCATGGCAATCTCTCAGCATCTTGGTTACATATATTCCTAAGTATTTTATTTGAAGTTATGATAAGTAGGGTTTTTCCTTGATTTCTTTTCTAATAGTTCATGTTGGTATATAAAAACACAACTAATTTTCAGAGTACCAGGGTGAACCAGAAGCCCTGAGCTACTGAAGTTGGAAGGATGTGATGCAGACTGGAGATGGAATTCACATGCAAGAGTGAAGCCTGGACTACATAGTCCTGTGTGATGCAAGACAGGGCTAGAAGGTCAGTCCATGGATATCAGGCTGCAGCATGGATCATTGGGCTCGGTTTTATTGTGTCAGGATAGGTATTGGGACTCAAGACAAAATCCTGTGCTGACTTTCTCTCTTTCCTGCAATCAGATACTGTGTCTATGCTGTCTGCCTGGGGCTGGAGGAGGGATGACACAGGCACTAAAAATTGTCCTTTAGGCTCTCTTTGTGCTCCTTTTCTTATTGTGCTACAAGAGAGTCTGAGTTCCTACCAGCTTCCTTAGCTCTTGAAAGTTCTTTTCACGTGTAGATAATTGTGTAGATAATTGTTCAAATTGATGTTTCCATGGGGAATAATCACTGTAGTGTCGTATTCAGCTATCTTGTTCTGCTCCTAGCAATTGTACATTAATTGTTAAAGGATTCAAAATAAAACCGACATGGTTTAGTGGAAGTTTTTTTTTTTTTTTTTACAAATCACCCTTTGTGACCTTTGGCAAGTCATTGGTGTCTCTAGGCTTTGCTTTTTCACCTGTTAATTGATGGTATCCATAACTACTTTCTGGAGTTGAGATGAGAATGAAGTGAGATTGAGCCCTGCACTGTAGTGTTCATTAAATTAAGATTAAGGTTAGCTGTTATAACTGATAGTCTGGGCCAAGCATTGGATAACAGGTGCTGCACGGTGGGCACAACCACGAAGGGACATACCTCATGGCCTTGTGGGTCACAGTGTACTCTCACATGCCTCCTTTCATTTAACACAGCAACACTGTTAAATAGATATTCAGTTATTAGTAGTTATATCTTTCAGAAAGAGAAACTGAGAACAAGTGAGATTATGCTATTTGCTTAAGATTACAGTCAGTAATTTTTTTGCTTGTTCATACTATGAATGTATTATACACCTGTGTAGACTGCTAGAAATTCAAAGTTAATTCAGAAGCAAACCCTGCTCTAATGGGTACCAAGGCAAGCGCAAAAAAAAAAAAAGACAAATAAAGGAGAAGCACAGGCTTATGCTTGCTTTGTATTTCCCACAGACTCACTCAAACCTGATGTTTTTAAGTCACTGCATCCTGACAGTTTGCTCTACTCTGCCTATCAATGTTCTCAAAGTTCCTAGAAGTTCTTGGTAAATATTGTCATTGTTTATTCATAAATCTGCAGAATGAAAGAAGTTCTCATGTCACAAAAGACACTCAGGTTCTCCTAATGGGAGGGCACATGGAGAGAAGTCTTATGGCTTTACTGAGAAATACCTATTGCCTTTGGAAATGCCACCTGGTCTATTTCTCATATGTTTAAAAATTTTAAATTAAGAAAATAAAAAGAAATAATAATTCTAAAATATTTTGCTTGCCTTGGCTGACAAAAGCAAATTAAAGTAGTAGTCTTGCAGGCATTGATGCATCCAAAACTAGTTTAGAACTTGGGTTAAGAACTTACACTGAACCTCAGCTCTGTCATTTGCTAGGTGCCTGACGCTAAGCATATCACCAGTGGTTTTGAGTCTCGCTAAATTTGTCTTACAAGAATTTGTGAGGATTAAAATATTTTTTTCCCAAATTTTGTCTAATCATAAGAACCATGTTTGATCACTTATAAAAATCTATTCCTGGGCCTAAGTAGACTTCCTGAATCAGAATATCCATGCAAGGACCTGAGAACCTGAATTTTGACATGTAGCCTAAATGTGTCACTGTGCACATTTGGGAAACACTGAAGAAGGTTGTGCAAAGAACCATCTGCTCTCTGGCACTCTAAGTACCCTGAGCCCCCTCACTGGCTGCCTCACCATTCTCAATTGGTTTTGATGCCAGCATGCAAATAAGGAGTGAGCACTCTAGGTCCCAATATTGGTGATTAATTACCAGACTGCTCAGCACTTTAGTGACAACTTTAGTTGTCAGAATAAGTTATTAAGTTAAATCACTCAATGGAGATTTATTTGGAACATATTAAGTATGTTATTTCATGTGCTATAGGAAAAAAAACCCTAAAATGTTTATGAATGCTGATATACTCTGAAGTATAAATGTTATTGAATTTTAATAGTTTCTGGAAAAGGAATTTATGCCCTGGGATCCAAATAAAACATGCCATTTGGACTGGATGAAGAATAAGTAGGGCTGGGTATAGTGGCATATTGATGCATGACTTTAGTAACAGCACTCTGGAGGTAAAAACAGGAGGATCCTGAGTTCCCAGCCAGCCTGGGCTACACAGTGAGGCCCAGTCTCTATAAACCAAACTAAAACCAAATTATTAAGTAGGGCCTCCAAAGATTATGTTCATTCTTATTATTTATACACTTACTGATTTTATTTAGTTATTCCCACATTAAATTAAATAGGGAAAGGGCATTTTTGTTTAAAAATTTTTAACATAAATTTCTCAATTTAAAAAACTCTCATACCACATGGAGCTGTAAGTTTGAGATACATGTCACATGGAAAGACTGCTGGGGATTTAATTTCACTTCAGAAACTTTTATATTTAAAATAGAGGATATTTACCCTATATGAAATATGTACAATTATTATGTATGAATTAAAAATTAAGATATATTAAAAAATAGAAAATATGAGTTTTTTGTTTTGTTTTGTTAAGACAATATAATAGATTTCCCACTTCCCTTTATCTAAGGGGCACCTTTTTCGATTATATGCAAAGTCACAGACTCAAATCTGTAACACCTCACCCACCCTCAGGTGGGCATTAAAACTCAAGTTTTTTAGTTGTTATGGTTTATTTATATCAGCCATACAGGGTAGAGTTGGCTGATGGGTTGAATCTCTCATCTTCAAGTTTCTGTTGTATGTCTAGTACCTGGGGATTTCAAATTCCTGTGTTTGAGCTCAGCTACCTATTTAAAATATTTATTTCCATATTTCATCCAGGATTTCAATACATTGGTAGTAGGAGTTTCAGTCATTTTTTTAGAAATTGATGAAGTTAATGTAACCGTCTTCAGTCAACAATGAACATTTATTTAGCATCTATTTTATAGCAGGTATCAATGAATGCACTAAAGATATAATAGTGACTAAAACAGCACAAGTTCTTTTTCATAAACTTTACATCCCAGTGGGAATAGACAAATGTGTGCATATTCATAATGCTGGATAGTGGTAGGCACTGGGGGAAATGCAGAATAAGAGAGTGATGATGCAGGAAACTGATAGTGGGAAGAATGAACTGCAAGACTATCTTGGATAGAAAGGTTAAGGAAGAAATTGTTAGCTGGGCCCAGTGGCTCATGCCTGTAATCCTAGATACTCAGGAGGCAGAGATCAGGAGGATCGCGGTTCAAAGCCAGCCTGGGCAAATAGTTCATGAGACCCTATCTCAAAAATACCCAACACAAAAAAGGGATCTTAGAGTGGCTCACAGTGTAGGCCTTGAGTTCAAACCCCAGTACTGAAAAATAAATGACACTTTTGAGCAAAGCCTTCAAAGAAGTGAGTTAATCATATATATATATTATATATATATTATATATATATAATGACAAAAACTAGTGCAAAGGCCCCAAGGCCATGATCTGAGGCAGACCCCAGGTAAAAATGCCCAAGACCCTATCTGAAAAATAACTAAAGCATAAAAGGATTGGGATGTGCTCAAGTGGTAGAGTGCCTGCATGCTTAGCAAGTACAATGCCCTGAGTTCAACACCAGTATCACAAAAAAAAAAAAAGTAAGTCAAATTTGGACTTTAAAAAAGGGCTAGTGAAAATTACAAAATATATTTATTACCCTAAACTAATTTGTTTCATTTCTTAGGAAACATTTTAAGATTACATGACTTCTTCTGAGTTCCTTTTCCTTGAGAAAAAAAACTGACTCCTGGGGTACCTAGTATGAGGTTTTCTTTGCCTTAAATTAAAAGAATTATAAGATTTAAGATGTGTTTATCACTAATTATCTTATATTTCATAGTGCTTAATATTGATATAAATATTCATACCTATTATGTTAAATAAAAAGATATGTGCAAAGTGTCAGAAAGATGGACATCCCAGCCAGCATTCTTCTCCCTGCACTACCATTTATTAGCATCTAATTATAAACTTTACAAAGAAAAACAGAGGCTCAATTTTGTTTCTATATTCAAAAGTGATCAGGCTCAAAGTACTGATTTATGGTAACCTAATTAACATAATTTCAGATCTCAGTGTACACATCTTCAAAGCCTTCCTAGATTTCCATAATTCTGAACTTGCTGTCCTCTGGGCCTTTCCATAGTAGCATGCATTTATTTCTGTTTTAGCATTTACCACAGTGCACTGCAATTGCCGTTCATGAATCTTTGGACTATTTACCTCATCAGACCAAGTACTCCCTGAGGGCAGGAACTGCGTCTCACTGATTTCTATGTTGGTAAGAATGCTGTGCCTGACACTGAATAGTGGCTGATTGTGCGAGTGGGTGGGAGCACAGAAATCCTGTGCCAACTAATTAATCTGCAGTTGGATAAATCTGAGCAAGAAGAAAACTTCATTAATAATTCAGCCAATGTTTCCAGTAGAACCATCTACTTGGGAAGCCGAATTGTGATGAAAACAGATTATGGAGAGAAGAATGAAAAAGAACAAGAAAAGAAGATTGAGTTTAACCACTAAGAAATTTAAGCCATGGTAGTTCCTTGGTTATGTATCTGCGCTAAGGATGATTGGCTGAGGGAGAAGAGTAACTGCCAGTGATTCTCAGGTGTCTCATCTCCTTTGGAAAATGCTAGAGGCTGTGAAAAATTCTTCTTAACTTCCGCCTTTCACTCAGATGCCAGCTATATCAGCACAATTCACTTTATACTAGCCACCACTTTTCTTTAGTTTTATGTTGCTTTTATAAGAAGCCACCACAAGCTCCATGGCTTGAAACAGCACAAATTAATTGTCTTATATTTTTAAAGATCAAGGTGTCTAAAGACTATAGGAGAATCAATTTCTTTGCCTTTTCTGGTTTCTCAAGAAAGCTTATAGAACATTCCTGGTTTATGGCCCCCTTTTCCATCTTTGGAGTCAGCAGTATCACAGTTCTCTACTTACCTTCCAATTTGGAAAATAATAGCCCAGATACTTCTTGTTCCCCAAATCTCCTTTACTAATACTTATAAGCCATGTCATATAGTGCCTAAAGATAAGTCATGTTTCTTTGTACTACTGCTATTATTAAATAATAGTAATAATATTATTGTAGTTTTATTACTGAACATATGAGGCTCTATTCTAGAAGTATTTTATCCTACTTATTATCTATAATAATCTTGCAAGGCAGCTTTTATCATCGTTACTTTGCAAATTAGGGATTTGATATTGAATGAACATTAAACTCTTGCTCAAAACCATCTAGCCAGTAAATGATAGTTCTGGGTTGCAAATTAAGTCACTAGGGCTGGTAGAGTGACTCAAGCAGTAAGAGCACCTGCATCGCAAGTATGAAGCCCTCAGTCCAAACCCCAGTGCCACCAAAAAGCACATTGTCTCTGTTCAGTACTGCAGTAATAGTAACTTTACTAGGCTTACAGTCTTGGATTAGTTATAAAACAGAAATAGTACCTATCTCCTAGGATTCTTATGAAGACAAAAGAGATGTTACATGTAATGCCTATCATTGCTTGTTACAATGTATATTTATGTACTCACTAAATTTTACTTTTAATTTTAAAACTATAGTTTAAATTTCATTGATACATTATACCACATTTGGGGAGAGGACTCACCATCATTCCATTATTATATAAGTACTAATTATGTGAAATAATTAGTAAACATCTGAATGTAATCATTTTATCCTGGTTAAAACTGAGGTACAGGAAGATCCACTCATATAGAAAGACACCTACCAAGCCTAGTATGGTGGTCCTAACCTGTAATGTCAGCACTCAGGAGGCTGAGACAGGAGAATCAGGAGTTTGAAGCCAGTCTAGGATACATAGTGAGATCTGTCCCCAAAAATAAAAAGAAAAGAAAATACACCCAGAGAAGCAGTTCTGAATCGAAGTCCAGTGCTCCTAGTTATTGGCAATTTTAACTAATTTAACATAAGAGAATGTAACAGACTGAAAGGCAAACACACTGTTTATAATGTTACATAGCAATAAAAACAAATATTTAAGTATTTGTTTTATACACATTTGAATGCATTAGTGTGTTGGGAAAGGAACTGAATTTAAATTCATGTGCAAGTGAATGATGCACTCAGTTTAAGAAAAAATCAAATTTTGTAGTCAATTTGTAGATGCTGTTGTTAAAACATAAAGTCAAAACACTGACTGTCTTTTTCAGGTAAAGCGCAAACTGTCAGGCTCGATATCTGCATATAATCCTTCAGGTCATCACTTTTATTTCTAACAGGAGCTAGTATTCCATGTTAAAACTGGATTTTTTAAAAGGTTGGTTTGAATTCCTGGAAATAATACTACACAAGTTCTTACTTTACTTATTAATCAAGTTTAGGTTTTAAGAAAAAATCTGAAGATGAAAAAGAATGTTGGCAATTAGGCAGCACAATCTCAGGTTTTATCTTTGAAGTAGGGCTTAAAATGTATCTTTGATAAATAAGTAATGAGGTCTCACACACTGAACGCAAACATCCAGTCATAACAGTGTTTGATAATAAAAGGGATTTCATTAATAATTGAGAATTAATAATACCCACAACGGGTTCTAATAAGCTAAACATTTAGTAGTTAGGTAGGATTTGGCATTGCAAATTCTCATAGTCATGTCTGTGATTGGCTTGATGGAAGTTTCTGTTGAAATAGTTGATGTTTCCTATCCCTTTGCAGAGGAAGAGTGTGGCAGAATGACAGGGGCTTCAATGACAAGCAAACTCGAAGTTGAAAAGTGCTCTACCATACATCTCTGAGCTTCGGTTCTCTTACATATAAAGTTGGAGCAATACTCTTGTTTCATATAGTTATTAAAAGAAATAACACCTGAGAAGAGCATAGAATAGAGTCTAGTCCATAATAAGCAAATGGTAGCAGCTATTTTTATGACTGTTTTCAATGATAATAATAATTCTGTGTTTGGTAGAAAATCTTCAAGCATCTCATAGCTATTGGCAAATTTTGAAAGTCATCCTGAGCTTCATCAGAGTATATTGTAAGCAGAAGTAGACAGTGGTCTCCTTACTGTGTTTATGAAGCTAAGGAGGAGTGAGCAGTGAGGAGTCTGAATTTCCAGGCACCTTACAAACCTAAGTTATGATGATAAGAAAGATGAAGTTTGCTTACAGGACAGTATTTCAATTTCTTCACTAATGTTCATTTTTTGAGTATGTCTGGGTTTTTATTAAAGTTCCAAGACAAATGCATATACTGGTGAACCTGCTGAGTCAGATTTTCCTTAAGGACCATCTATCATTTTAATTTACCAAGCAGGCTACCCCTGGAGCTGGAACACGTGGCAAAGACAGATTGCTGGGTTGAAAGGGAGGGTGCGTTGGCACAAGCAGAGGTCTCTCATCTCATCTGTCCCTAAGCAAATGTCTACGATACTCTGAGGAATGCTAAGGAGCTCTGTCCTAAAAATCTCACAGGCAGACTGGTCCTCCATCAGAGGCTCTATGTGTTCTGTTTGACAGGCTATGTTCAAAAAAGTTTGACTTTGTCTTCAAATTTACCTGCTTCAAATAGTCTTCACCTGCTTGTTCTGCTCTTTACCACCAACCTTTCTCTGATATCTAAGTCGGGGATATTTATTATATGTTTACTCTGGTTCTTCATACCTAATATACCTTTTTAAATCCTGAGACAATCCTACAAAATAGTTTGGGGCACCCAGAGATGAATAACACAATTTTTTTTTATCTTTGAGCAGTTTCTCTGTTTATAAAAATAGAACACTGTAAAATGTCTGTCACATAGAAAACTGTGTTACATCCAGTCCTGACTTTTCCAACAAATTCCCCTCTGCTCTACACCATTATCATTTACTCCAAGTGATATTTACCAGGTCATTATTTGAACTGCCACTTCCAGGAAGAATTTTAGAATGCATTGTGGGAGAATCTTTCAGTTCTACTGAACACGGTCAACTTTTGACAGTGCTCCGACTGTTTCTTTCCTAACTATCCCAAATTAGGCATTTATCCTTGACCTTCCTCTCCACAGAAAAATTTCTCCAGAGATGTGAGTGATGATGTCCTTTTATTACTGTCCAGTTTCCTACTAGCTGTTGTTTTGATTCTTTTTCTCTCCTTTGCATTATTTACCTATTTCTGTGTTCTCCACTTTTAAGAGGAAGATTCTTAGAGGGCTGAATAATTTGTAGACCTCCACAATATATAAGTAAACACTCCTAGAAATGTTCAGATAATTTTAAGAAAATAATCTTCATGGAGTAATTTGATGCCCTAAATTTACAGATGAAATTGAAAAATGAAGCCAACTTCCTGGAGTTCATAGCATTGATTAGGGGAAAATGCAGAATCTGAAACCAAGTCTTCTGTCCATCAATGTGTTTAAAGCTTAAAAAGACATTGTACATACTTATTCTAATGACCTTTTAACTGTATCATTAATTTCCCCTTAACAAATTACTTTTTGATGGCTTTATCAGGTGATTATACCATTGAAGACAAATTTGGAACTAAAATGTAATTTAGAGGATGTTGATCCAATTTTTTATTATGGATAATAAAGTTTCTTGTATTTACCTGGAAATAAATTTATCCTGGAAAGTTTATAAAATCTTCCATATCCTTGACTGTTTCCCACAAAATTCTAATGAATTAAGCAAAATATTTTATTCTAGTTCCATAGGTAGGGAATTAAAACAAGGTACATGCCAAAAAGGGAGACTCTTATAATGAGCTCCCCTATCCCTATGAATCAGTTCCAACTATTATCAGTTCTCATACAATTTCCTCTACTAGCTATCTAGACTCAGATATGTCAACATTTCACATGTAAGCATTTTGGAATCTACCAAAGTCTTTTTTGTATACCTGCCACATTTTTAATAATTAAAAGCGTAAGAAATCTGAAATTTAAGCTTGTAAAATGTTTTCAACATTGTAATAATTAAGTGGTAAGAATATAAGAGTTGGAAAGATTGGGTCCACATCCTGTCGGTCCTTGCTTCTGTCTGGAAACCTACTATGGGCTGAACAATAAAGGAAACTGAGTTCAGTGAGCTGGTTGAGTACGCTTCCAAAAATCACTTTGTCTGAAGTTTGATGAGTAAAAGTTAGCTAATATATATAAATTGGTAACATTTCTGTTCAAATGAGACTTTTTGTAGTGTTCTCTTGTATGTAAATGTGAATCACTGAAGTTTTATTTGAATCAGGAAAAACTTATCTACCTGGAAATGCTGGTTAGCATCAGTCATCTCAGCATTAGCTTTTGAATTGTTTGCCTGGTCTTTGGTCCCAGTGTATCCTGAACCTTGAGTCTTACTAAAGTGTGAGAGAATTGTGACTTTCATGTCACTTCTGCTTATTTGTTCCCAATTCAAATGGACACGGACATTTTCTTGAAACTCTGGAGCTGTGAATGCAGACACCTTACCTTCCCTAGGCCCAGAGAGTTTAGGTGACTAATGGTAAATCACTTTCCTGGCCTGACTGGAGTGAAAAAAAGGATGGGAAAACTAAAAAAGACAGTAAGCAGTTTCTTCTTTCAAGACCCCAGGGGCTTAACTATTTTTTTTGTTCATGTTTGAACCTAGTTTTCAAGTCATTCAATTTTCCAGCTACAAATTCCTTTCCTTTCACTTTTTCCAATCCATTTCTTTATTTCTTTTTTATTTTTCTTGAAACCAAATAGCCATGGCTGATAGATCTGTATGTGAACCCAGACTACTCATGCCTGGGTAAGAACTAGCAGTTATGCCTCCCACCTATCTAATCAGGAAGGAATTGAGCTTGGAGCACAGTGTTCTTCCTGGATTTTTAAAATAACCTCCATATTACTGGTGCTTTTCCAAATCATTCCATCCATGACCGTATCTATTTTATTTCCTTTATCACACTCTGATATATTTTTTAAATTTTTTATGTATATTGTATTTTTCCTCCCTAAAATATATCTTCTTGAGGGCAAGAATTTTGTCTATCTATCTCTGTAGACCAAGGAAAAATGGCAATGCTTGGCAAATAGGTCGTCAGTAGTTATTTCCACTAAATAAAAAGACAAATGAATGAGTGACAAAATAAACTTGCCATGTCACCCAGTTTCTCAGGGGCATAGGATCTAGTATCTATACTATGACCCACTTTGACAAATGTGCAGACAGTTTGAAACCAAGTGATTAATGTGTGTATGTGTGTGTGTGCACATGTGCATGTGAGAAAGAGAGAGAGTGAGTGAGTGAGAGAGAGGTAGCAAAAATGTTGAAGAAAACCAAATCTGCTCTGATCTGCTAACCTGACAAATGGTTATATTTAGTGCCAAGCTAAGGTGCTTAAGTATAGTAAAACTGTTAATCTTTGCTTTATATTTGAACTAATAAAGCATTTTCATCCACAATATTCAGTGAGGTGACAAGCATCTTTTGGTGTAGCAGTTTTGGAAGTAGATCTATGAGTCTGTAGATTGTGCAGAGCTTCCCGCTTATAATTTACAGCACAAACTGTTTGTTTTAGCACTGCCTCAGAATAAGGAGCATGGATTGGGGTTTTGAAAAGTGTTGTGTTTCTGAGACCCTGCACAAATTTGAACTACTAAATTTTACCTCTTATTAATTAAATACTGGTCAATCTGAAATCTGCCATCATCAGGGATTATTTAGGCAATTAAAGTCTCATTTAATCCTTCCAATAGTCCTGTGAGGCAGGCATTGCTATGCCAGTTTATAAATGAGAAGACAGAGGTTCAGACAACTTGAATAAATAGCTTATCTGAAAAGAGTGTATCCACAAACACTGTACAGTTTTATATACATTCACAGTGTACTTTTGCTGCCTTCTAGATAATTTATTTTATAACACATTACTGTACAGTTGTAAATAACTTATGTACTGTAACATCACTTTCAGTTGTGTGTCAAGAAATAAATTAATTAGTTAAATGCTCTTTGTAAAAAATTACTTATCTGATATAAGAGAGTTTCACTTCAGCATCAGATTTGAGATTTCCTACTGTAAGCTCATAACTACATAACTATGTTTGGAAGATGTTAAAACTCTTGAAAAAGAGCATCAATTATTTAAACAAATCACTAAAGTTTAAACAGTAAGAATATCTCTCTGTGATGGAAACAGCTGGGGAATAGAAATTACAAAATGTAGGTTCCAGGCACAGCTTTGATACTATGTATTTTAGGACTGTAAGCAACTGAGTCTGTGGTGTACTGGGAAAGGCACTTGTACCTTACCTGCCATACCTGCATCCAACCCCAGCAGCACCATTTCCTTTCTCTATTTCCTTGTTCATCTCACTTCTTTTGTAATTGCTTCAGTTCCATAACTGTATGATGGCAAAAATAGTACATGACCCATTTAGGGACTCAGAAAAATAATATGTAAAAGAATGTGTTTTTAAAATTCTGGAATGCTCTTGGAATACCAGGCACTAGATCTTTAGATAGTGACTTTCTCACATTTCATAGATACTGTCTTTTTTTTTTTAAATAGGGCCTTTTTTTTTTTTTTTTTTTTTGCACAAGAGGCTATTGCTTTGGTGTTTCAGCCCAAACCTTGATTTATACCCATTTCTTTTTGTTGTTGATTTTGGACTGTAGCTTTAACAAATCATTTAGGTGATGAGGTATTATGGTGATGCAGTGTGTTGCTTCCTGAACAGAGCTTCAGAACATGGCAATATTGGTGGTGGTGATTGTGTCTCATTTGGAAGGTAGATTGCATTAGGGTAAGGGTGTGAGCTCACACATTATACCTGGAGATCAATCAGCCATCTGGCATTAGGTGAACTGAATTAATGAATACCTATTACATAGCTAGCCTCTTAGGGTCTCAGTTTCTTCTTCATTATGGATTAAAATAAGAACACAATTTAAGTATTTCTAAGAGCTTCACTCAAGCCTAGAAAATGTTGAATATTATTGCTAAGATATTTCATAACCAACTTACTGTTGACTATCACTGTCTATCTCTCTAGCTTTAGTGCCAGAAGACACACTAAGTTGATAGGTAGGCAGTAAGTATCTCAGTTTCAACCTCACTGAGAAAATCTGCCTTTGGGAACAATCTATGAGACGCTTTCATGTAGAAAATTATTGTCTTTCATGTGTGGTTTGTAGTCATTTATTTTCTTGCCATGAGTGCCTTGGTTCTGTCCTCTGGTATGTCATGCATTTTAATTGCCAGCTGGTTATGAGCCATAGTTCCACCAGTGGATACCTTTTAATGTCTCCTTCCATGAAACCTATGTGGCTGCCTACTGCCAGATCCAGGTAACATGGATCTGTGATAGCCTGAACAGGACTGACATTCAGCAGAGGTGTGATGGCATGTCAGTGTCACCGATAAGAGATGATTAGTTACTTTAATTTCCATGGAGGTTGGCATATTTCATTATGCAAAATAATAAACATATTTTATATGAGTTCTGTGGTTCCTAAACTCATGTCATGAGAATTCTAATTAGTAATATGTGAGCCATGCAGAGGGCAAATGAGCTTATAATTTTGCTTGAATTAAAGAAGTTTCCTCAGGGGTCTCCTTTGGAGGTAGCAGGAGTCTCCCAGGAGAGTCTAATGACCATCCAGATCTCTACCTCCTCAGCATGCTGTCTCTTAGTAAAAGGATTGCCTTTCTGATTGGATAGTTGGATAGATATTCAGATCTAGGATGTCTTGAGTCCCAACTCCGGGACTATGCAGGCCATGGGCATAGTTGTAACAGCAATAATGTAGTATTTGCGGGAGTTCAGAGCCAGCCCCAGCTCTTCTCTTATTAGCTGTGTGACTTCAGGCAAGTCATTTATTGTCTTAAGACTCTCGTGTTTCATATATTTAAAAAAATGAATGTAATAATTTTTCTGAATCCTCATAGCAATTTATTTTTATCTCTCCTATAGGAAAATAAAAGAAAGGATACTGACATTCATTGAGCATATTCTATATGCAAACCTTGTGCTAACATTTTTCATAGGTGTTATTTGATGTCCATGATAGATAGAGTTAAATGCCATTATCTCTGTTTAACAAATGAGAATTAAACTCTGGGAATCAGAGTTTAAGTACTTAACTAAGTCCAAAGAACTGGACAAATAGAAAAGGAAAAACTCAAACCTAATTCTCTACTACTTCTTAACCTAGATTTCTTCACTGTAATTTCCTGACTCTGGAATATTTCACTTTCTACCTCACATTAAGTAGATTTTTATTAAAATTTTTTTCAACTCTTACCACATCTCAGTACTGCTCTGATCATTGGAGATGCACTGTAAGGCTAATTGTCATGTCACAGTTCTTAAGTGTTTCCTTTTTTAAACTAGTGGACTGTAAATCATGAGAGAACGATACAAGATACAAATAAAAAATGCTTTGGAAAGGATATAATACTAAATACACATTAAAAGCTATTTTTATTGTATGTAGAATTTTCCTCTGGATTGGCCTTGGGTCTTTTTCAGTAAGAAGCTCCTTAATTTCCCCTTATATTACAGTAATACAATCTCTTTTCATGTTAGAAAAAGCAGTGGTCAGTCCAACGGAATCTTGCCTCCATTATCCAGGTAATAAGGGATCTGCTACAATGTCTGGCAGGATAGACACACCACAAACTGATGATCATTGGGGGAGCTGACTTCTAAGGTTAAGTCCTCTACTTGGCCTGTCTGTTTAGCAGACACAGAATATAACAACCAACAGTAATGGCAGTAGCTCATCACCCTGACTCACATTCTCTGGCCTCTCTGAAAACACACAGAAATCACCCTACATCATATGAGAACACACATTTAAGAATACAACCATCATTATTCATCTGGATGAAAAGGTAATGGACCTTGAAAAGGTAATGAACCTTGTAGCTCAGGAGGTTGGGACATTTTGAATGCTATGCCCTCATTCATTCATCCACAAAGTTTCAGTGAACCCAGATCCCATGAAGAGCCAGAGCATTCCTACCACCAACACAGAGCTGCTTAGCTCAGTTTCACTCAGCACAAGTTAAATGTCTGTAGTACTTGAGAAGACAGAGGATATAATGACCTTCCTGGTCCTCTGTCTCATATTCTTACCTGAGGCCCATCCGTAGACTAAGCCTGCTCTGGACATCAGAATCTGCCATGAGCTAGAAGAACTTAAGAAGCATAAATTCTGTACTTTAGTGGAATAAACATTAGGTCATGCTTGCTACTCTGACACTGTGCCTGTTAACTGCCCTCCACTCGATCTTTAAACATGTGGGTGACCTGCCATGCCACACATTTGTTAGAGTGAGCATGGCTGAGTCCATGACTTCACTAAGCTTGGTGAATCCTAGGGAGGTCACATAAGAAAAGAGGTCTTTTCTATCCATCATACATCTGATTGATGCCAATGTAGGGATAAACACATAGGAGAACTCCATCCAGTTTGAGGGTGAACAGACTTTCCTCAAAGTGAGCAATTACTAAGCTGTCATCATTCATTATTTTGTTTATTCAAAAAACAGATTGAGTACATAGCAGCCACTATTCAAGAAAAAAAAAATGACGTAGCATTAAAATGCAAAAGAACCAGTTCATTTTCTTATGGAAGGAACCATGCTAAATATGATAAAAATGGAGGGGAATTTGAATGCCCCAATGGACAATAAAGAAGACAAAGGAGAACAATGGTTCAGACTTGTGTGCTGAGTGATGTGGCACATTATTGTTAACATGACCAGGAGGGGTCAGGTCTCCCAACTCTGAGGGGATATTTTGACTAGAGACCTAAAGAAAATGAGATAGTGTATCAATGAAATCTCCAAGGAGCTAAAAGACAATGCAAGGTTCTGCATAGCAAAGGAAATGATCACCAGACTGAAGAGGCTGCCCACAGAATGGGAGAAAATCTTTGCCAGCTATACATCTGACAAGGGATTAATAACCAGAATTTATAGGGAGCACAAAAATCTAAATTCCCAAAGAGTCAATGACCCAATGAAGAAATGCACAAATGAACTGAACAGAAATTTTTCAAGGGAAGAAGTATAAATGGCTAAAAAAAAAAAACATGAAGAAATGCTCAACATCCCTGGCCATAAAGGAAATGTAAATGAAAAGCACACTAAGATTCCACAGACACTAAAACAATGAAGGACAGAAATACAAAACAGGTCAAGTTAAGGGGAGGATAATGGTGGGAGGGCGAGGGTAAATGAAGAGGGTAAAGGAGGGTGAATATAGTTGAAGTATTTTCTATACATGCATGAATATGGACCATTGACAGTTGTCATTTTAAGAAGGGGAGTAGGTGAAGAGGGAGAATAATCAAGAGGATGAACCAAACTGGGCTACAATATATGTATATGTGGAAATGTCACAACAAAACCCCCTGTCCGACTATCACATACTAATAAAAATTTTTTTAAAAAAAGACAAAGGAACTTAATGCTATAAGAGGAACATGTGTCAGAGGAACAGTGAGAGGAACTGAGGGGAGAGCAGCAGGAAATGAGGTCAGAGATGACCTGTGAGGCAGATTACAGAAATTCCTCTAGAGCCTGGTGGAGTGTAAACAGAAAACTATTGAGGGAATTTTGAGCAAAGGAGTGACACAGCTGTGTTTTTTATTGGGTGGTGTATTCTGTGAGCATGTGAATAAGGGCATTGTGGATGTGTGTGTTTGAGAGCGTGTGTATAATCATGTGTGTGAGTATGTGTTTGAGTGTGTATATGTGAGAGAGTGTGTGTGTGTGTGTGCGTGCACGTGCATTTCAATGGTGTTAGGAGTAGAGAATGATGAGAAAAATGTGGATGGTAATAATTTGGAATTTTTCTCAAAAAAATGCAGACCTACTGAAAAGGGAAAGGAAAAGTAGAGGAATGGGTGAAGTTAGCAGCAAGAAACTCCTTTGGAAGCGATTGCAGCAAGTCAAACTTGGCTCCCAGATATGTGTAAGGACCTCCTAGAACCCATCTAGTGCTCAAATCCAATGGCTGTTTTTTCTGCCTCTTTTACTCATGGTTCAGAGTCTGCTACCCATTGTGGTTGAGACTCCTCCCCTGCTGGAATTGCTACATTCACCTGTCCCAAGTCCCTGAAATCAGTTTATCCACCAGTTGTCACTATTAGGTCCTCTCAGAATTTGCTCACACAAATCCTTGCCTTGGCTGCAACCTTTCCTTGACATGTAACTCTGACTCTAAACTCTTCCTCTTTTGATTGTGTATACATACCACATTTTCTTCCTCCATTCATCAATTGATGGACACCTAGATTGTTTCCATTTCTTGGCTATTATGAATAGTGCTGCAATGAACATGGCAGTGTATACAACTCAAAATATTGCATTCATTTCCTTTGGCTATATACTTAGTAGTGAGATTTCTGGATCACATAGTCATGATAAGTTTAATTTTTTAAGTAATCTCCCCACTGTTTTTCATAATGGCTATACTAGTACACTTTCCTTCTAACATTGTATCAGGGTTCCCATTTTTCCACATTCTCCTAAGCAAGAGTTGTTTATTTTGTACAATAGCCACTCTTGGTGGAGTGAGCTGAAATGTCATTGCTGTTTTGATTTGCATTTCTAAGAGGGAGATAATTTAGGGACATAGAAGTCTTTTCTGTTTTTTTTCATGCCACAAGAGTGGTGCCTACTGGCAATCCAATCTGTTTTTAAAGCAACTCACCTGTTACCACTCATGGACCTAACTGCATTAGGCTGCGACAAAGCTCTTAAAATTTCTCTTTAAATTTGTTCCAGGCCAATATGCTCACCTCAGTAAAACTGATCACTTTAGACTACATGTTTCTGGAGATATGAAGCATCATTAGTCCTTTTTTTTTTAAACTTCCATTTTTTGAGTGTCTGTCAAGCATTAACCGTTGTTCTAAGTACTTTATAGACAATATCAGGGAGCTAGAAAAACAGCAATTATTATCCTTAATTTAAGGTTGGAAGACCCACCTTGTCCTACATAGGCTTGCTTAATCTTGGCCCCCAGGGCAACTGTAACCTATGTGACTGATAGAGCTGGGACTCTAGCTAAATCTCCAGTGATCACTCAGTGTTTATTGAGAGACACACACCTTGGGGGGACATTATTCTTCTTGCCACAGTATTGAGCATCTTGGCCAATGGGTGATGTATAAAGATATACCCCAAATAGGAATAATTATAATGGATCAGACCCTGGCTGCCTGGAGAGAATGGAGAGGTGCAGAGGGAGCAGCTGATAGTGAGGAGGGGGGAACTTGCTAAACACCAATTCCAAAACCCACTATTCCTTGTATTTAGATAAGCAAGAACTGAGCATCACCTGTGTTCTGCTAGTAAAACTAATTTTCCTGCTTGGCAGTGGAAATTACTTTTAAGGCGATAGTAAAATACATCAAAGAGGCTGAGCCCCTGCCAAAGGCAGAGAGCCCCTAGTGAGTCAGTAGTAATTCACTGTATGATATTTGAATATGCTCTTATTAGTCTACCTTTACACATGTCCTCCAGTGATGGAAATTCCAGGAAGGAAAGGAAATATGCTCAGGGAGCGGGGTAAGATGCTTATAATCTCAGAACTAAGGAGGCTGAAGCAGGGCATATTACAAGGTAAAGACCAGCCCGAGCTACATAGCAAGACCCTATCTCAAAAAGAAAAAGCAAAAGCAAAAAAAGAAAGGGAATGTGATTGGAACTCATGTCTCCTCATCCTGTTTATCTTGATCACTTTTCTCTTACATGCCTCTGTACCATTTAGTATCATCTTAAGTTTATTTTAAGATCATAAAAATGACAATTTAATTTTAAGATCATAGAAACCCATTGCCTTTGTCAGGTTCAAGAGTCCTACCATTATGATTATGACATAATTTGACAAGCATACTTTAAGGATGTTAGTATCTCCTAGGAATTTAAAATATAGTCCTTTGGTTTAATGCTTGAAAAAGTGTTTGGAAATTAAATGAAAAACCATAAGATACTCCATTTAAGGCAGTAGTTCTCATTGTTCCCAGGCCTGTTACATTTCTTGAATGTAGTAAGGATAAAGATGACTGTGAAAATAATGATGCTGGTGGTGCTGATAATAATGATGAAGCTGACAAAAACTGCATCAGTATTTACTAAATACATTAGGCACTGCCCTAAGAATTTTGCATCCTTTATTTTATTTCTCACAGTAATTTTGTGAGTTATATAATATTCTTTTCCTCATCGTGCAGCTGAGGAAACTTATGTTAGAGATGTTAAATATCTTCCAGAGGATCCCTCAGACTTTAAATGATAGAACTCAAATTTGCCTACCACAAAACCTAAGTCCTAAGTCATGCTAATTTCAATATTAAAAAAGTCTAATCCAATAACATTTGTTCTACAGAAACTTGTACATCCTCAATAAAGAAAACAGCTCTGCTTGGGCTTGAGTTGTATCATTCACTCTGAGAACGATGGTTTGCTTGTGTTAAGTAGACACTCATCATGATGATTCCAGATATTCTTGATTGTAGGGTTTTTTTGAAATGAATCAAATCATCATTGATTACATGCAGTTAGCCTGGTAAAAAAATTCTTGGCATATAAAATCTATGGAAGAAAATAATAAAAGGAAACCTTTTATTGATGATCCTGGAATAATTGGTGCTTCTCTTCTGAAGTATAATATATTCCAGTCAAAAGTATTAAGTTTATATCTATTGTGTGTGCAGTCAAATCAACACCTTATTTTATAAATTGTTTGGTCATAATTTTTTACCTTATATTTATTTAAAATGTTTCTCTAGAAAGCCTCCAGAATACCACATCCATTCCTTTCACAATCATCTCTACAATATAAAGGGAAAGTGGCAAACTTTCCTGTCTTGGAAGATTAAGTCAAAAGATTTAAATGTGAATTATAGACCTTGGGACAGGAGCTTAAGCAAGGAAAGTGAATTAGGTGTGAAACCTGTTTGACATTGGCAGTGTGAAATCTTTTAGAGATACAGCAAGAAAAATTTCTGTTAGTTTTAAAAACCATGGAACTCAACCGCAAGTAGAGGTTGGAAATTTGTTTAGAGAACTGAGAGATGCTGATAAGCCATGAGCAAAAGCACCATGTGCTATGGCCATCAGAGGTGGACCAGAGGACACGTGTTAGAGACGGTTGCTTTGTGGGAGCTCTGATAAAGACGTTATCATAGTAAGCAAGGTGTGGTCATGCAAGTATCCTCCTCCTTTGTTCAGTACTATGTTTCATCCTGTTCATACCTGTTCCCTGGCTTTAGAGCTTCCCTGACTTGGGCAATGTGTCCTGAAGTTCCACCTATCTACCCTCTGGTTTTATGAACAGAGTAGCTAAGTGGCATCTTAGCATGCTGAATTCTCTCCACTCACTCCTTTAAAGATTGGTAACTAATCACCAGTGTATGTTATTCAGAGTGTATTAATCATTATTTATTCACTTATTCATTCAGCCAATAAGCATTTCTGGCTATCTCTCATATTCTAAATACTGTTACAGGGACAAGGACATAGATTTCTAAGATAATGCTTTACTTTTAAATTTTATTTTACTTATTTTGTTTTTTAGTTTTTATTCAGTATCTCAAAGAATAAGAGAGGGTACCAAATAAATTAATATAGAGAGATGAGGAGAACATTGTCAATATCTCTATTGTACAGTTGAGAAAAGGAGAGTCCCATGACTGTACATGACTTGTGGGCTTTATATTTTTGTTTTGCTTTGAGATAGGGTCAAGCTATGTTGCCCAGCATACTCTTAAACACCTGGGATCCAGTGATCATTTGGGCCTCAGTCTTACTAGTAGTTGAGATTGCAGTTTTGCTCCACCACTGCCAGCTCTGACTCTATGATTTGAAATCACTCCATCTATCATTAGTAATCCTTTCCTTATCTATAGTCACAAACTGTCAAAGGCACTAGTGCATATTTTCTAAATGAACCTAAAGTAAAGAATGAGCTATAGTTTTAGTAATGAGCTGGTGTGACTCAGCAGGCTGTCCTCAGTGGCAACTTGTGGTCTAGAGATGGTGAGGTAAGGCACTGGCAACATGGTTCTCATTCATTTTGTGTGTATGAGCCCCTGATTGAGCAGCAACAGGTAGGAGAAGAAATTATGTCACTAACGATATAAGTTTATCACTGAGATGATTCAGGAGAATAAAATATATTTCCCAGTTGTTTAGAGTATAGGGCTAGAGTGGCTGCTTAGCTTTACTTCGTACTCTGCCACTAATTCTCAAATGTCTAAATATCTTTGAACTTCAGTTTCACAATATGCAAAATGAAGAAAGGGACAGAAATTAGAAAGCTGGTTAGAATTAAACATTTTGATACATGCACACAGGCACATGCACACATGCATACACACACCACTTAGAATATCTAGCAAAGTGAGCTGTGTTAGTTGTTATTTGCTCTACTTTCTGGAACTCTAGAGGTTAGAGGTTGTACAAAGAAGAAAACTAGACACTATTTGGTTGTGTTCGGTTTTGATGTGTCTATAGGTGTTTATTCTTTCTGTTTTCCTCAAGCAATTCTTATTGCTTTTTCCAAAAACACATTTAGATTTAATCTTTAAGCCTGTTCTTCTTTTGCTCAGAGCTCTGTTCCTTTTACCTACTTCTGTCAACTAACAGCAACTTGCTGTTCTGCATGCTTTCTGTTAAGACATAAATAGCCTAATTCCAAGGACCAAAAATTAATCTCCACTGAGAATCATCAGGAGCTATGATTAAACAGATGCCAGGAGGTTATTAAGCCAGGGCTAGGTTCTCCTGAGCTTTTCACTTAAGGATATTTCACAGTCGGCCCTGCCAGCTGCCCACCCCTTGGTCAATTTACAATAATGGAATTTAGGATGTACATTTCAGTTTTTCTTCTGAATTGTAGCTATAATCTTCCTGGTTTAGGCGAATTTGTAAAATAACACCTACAACCAATGGTAGCTTATATTTATGGAACTCAAAATCATGTTCCAGTTAATGTGCTCAGTGCTTTATTGATAGACTCTTAAGCATCATACTGCCATATGATGCTTGGGAGGGCGATGCTAACTAGCATTTTGTTTGGTTGAAATGAAAGCTGACTGATGGAAATAATTAGGAGCTACATTTTGGGTAACAGAATGGAGCTAGGATAAGAAGAACTTGGTATTCCAATGTGAGGAATATGGACTTAACTATGAGAAGCCATGGGATGTTTTTGAGCACAGGAGGTACACTAATAGAGAACTGATCATTAAAAAAAATGACCTTTTGGCAACACATAAAGTAAACTAGAAGAAGAGTAAATAAGGTGATAGCTTGGCTATTATATTCAAACTTGGCTTTTGCCACAACCCAAGTGGAAGATGACATTCACATCCATGCAAAGCCAAGGATGTAAATAGGGAATGAAGGAACTGACTTTGATGTTGAACTCCCATCTATTTGTCCACTCTCAGTGAAGCCTACAAATAGACATGCAGTGAGTTAACATCCTATTATGATGGTATAAACTTAAATTTTATCTAATTGATTAATTTATGTCCAAGTTTTGCTTTTATTAATAGTAACCAGTTTCTTGAAATCCATCTTATTCTTTCCATCATACCAGAATGTCAAAACCACATGCAAAAAGCTACTGGTATTCATTAGGATTAACATACTGGGGAAATAAGAAGAGGATATGGATGTGAAAGAACTTATAGAAATAGAATTGAAAAGAGTTGACTGCTTATTATCTTTGCAGTAAGAAAAAGCTTTCACTGACTATAAACTGGATAGATGGTGGTGCCAATGAGAGGTTTGTTTCTAAAAAAAATGGGTTGGGAGGTACACTATGAAGTCTAGCTTTGATAAAAGACATGTTAAATAAATCAAACACCTACCACATCTAATATTATTATTCTTACCAAAACAAAAAAAATGAAAAAAGTGATAAGTATGCACTGAGAATTTTAATAAGCTTGTACTTTTTTTTTTTTAACCATAAGGTGCTTTGTGTTCCCTTCACTCAAGGCAGGGAGTGTATAGTAGGTATGTTTAAGAAACACATTTTAAGCAGGAATAGTGGATGTTTTAAGAAAAAAAGTAACTGATAAACTCAGATGACAAAGTTGCCTATACCCAATATGTAGAAAAAGAAAGAATCTTTAATATTTTGGGAAACATAAATACTGAGTGCTTACACCAAAGAGAGTAACACTAAAAAAGAGAGAAATATAATTCAGTTTGTTTTGTAGTATGATAAGATGTGAAATATCTTCTAAATCTCAAACATAAAACCATGTTGGACAGATCTGTGGTATAGAACAAAGAGAGCAACTGAATTGAAACCTCTCTGCAATATAGTAGGTTTCCAATTTTAGAAGAAGTTATTCAATATTTCTGAGCCTCATGCACAGATAGTATTGTTGTTGAACATGTGTGCAGTTGTGGTGAGTCTGGTCTCATCTTTGCTTATTCTTGTTAATATACCTCGCCTTAGTAAAGAGGAGGTATATCTTTATTTCTTAAATAATATTTAGTTTTTAATCAATTCTATAAATATTAAACATATATTTAGGTATAAAGTCATAGAACTTTTGTGCCTCAGCTAAACTACAATAGTTGTTGCTTCCATCGTCCTCAGAAATTTGCAGTCATCTTTCTTCACCTCCCTTAGGAATGTAGTTCCTATTAATTGATGTGAAAGGCCTCTTTGAAATAGCCACCATTCCAGTCCACTGTCTGGTTCAGAGGCAGTAAAGTGGTGATTGGGAAATGCAATAAAAAGGTTTACATAGTTCTTGACTGTGGAAGATAAGGGGACTGGTCACACATGGAAAACTAGTAAAAGTAGTAATCCACCCACGTGTACAGGCTAAGGAAGTGATCCTTCTGTCATACAGTCCATAGCCTGGCAAACCTGTATCAAGGAGACAAAAGGCCAATGGGTTTCAGCTGGTACGGACACTAGGCATCATCCTGGCTTTGACCACAGCCATCAAGTAAAGCCTTCCCCTCCCCAACTCCAGCTAGATCTGGAGGGCCTTTTCTCACCATGCCTACCCCACTTCTACTGCTGCCCAACTTTCAGGACTATTCCAGGATACCTGTTTATTTCTCTCTGTTGATTTTGCAATTCTATTGTCATTGTCATGAAACTCTTTTCAAGTCAATTTTTTTGATTTTCAACAGCTTATTTTGCAATTCAAAGGAGTGAATTCTTGCTCTTTATTCACTATTTGGTTTTTCTTTAGGTGTTGGAAGCCTAGTGCAGGAGTGCCAGTGTCAAGACTTGAAGGTTCCTTTCAGTAAGTGAAGGAAACCTACCACAAAAAATTCAACATGGAGTTTCTTGATCACTAAAACTTTATAAATAATTCTTTATTCTGCCATTTAAATAGCACCTCTAATTTTGTCTTATTCCACCTTTCAAGCTACACTTTCCATGAATCACTTCTCTCCAGTGTTATGAAATTTTCTTTCTGAAAAATGTTAGGTGTTTTTTATTCCCCTTCCCTTCACTGTTTCTTCCCCTGCATCTCAGTCAGTTCAAATCCTCTACATCTATTTTTCAATGCCTCTATGAAGCCTTTCTTCATTTTCCAAGCTGTGTCACTTATTGTATCCCCATAGCATTTCATAACTCTCCTCTGGCCCAAAGGTATTACAGTTATCTGCATATTTCTCTTAACATTCTCATTGGTTAATACATTCTTTGTGACCTGGAAGAATATTTCACTGTACTTTATAGATCTTATTGTATCTTTCACAATACCTCTTTATTTAATAAAGAGTCTAATTGAAAAGCTTTCAGAAATATCCAAATCATGAGATCATGCTGAAGTGAGTAAATTTCACATTATTTTAGAAATGTGGTAACAAAAATACATGTAATCCTTTCCACCTGGTGACTGTCAGCTATATGCCCAGAGAGATTCTCTGTTAATTTATTCTCCTTGGATTATGATGCCAATAATGCTAATTTGCAAAAACTAAAATTTACAGTGGATAAATTTTGTCAAGCATTTTATTGTGCCAGGCATTGTGCTAAGTATAAAATAAACAATAATTTTGTGAACATTGAGCTTATGGCTTATCTTGAATTACTAGATAAGTATACTTGCCATTGGGATCTGTATATTTTAAAAACCAAGAAGTAAATGCTAACTCTCAGGCAAACCCAGACTCTGAAAAGTCTAAGTTGCTATCGATTAACCATTCAGTACATTTTCCCAATGTTTCTCTTCTGTTTCTTTGGTTGTCTTAGCAACTGAGTAGATGAATTCAAATACAACAGCTAGATATTTCTTCTGAAAACAAAAATGTATATCTGTCATTTTCCCTATTACACTGTCTCTCATTGGGGGAGGGTTATATATTTCTCATGATTATTTCCTTTGGCATTCTGAGGTTAGATTAAAAAGTATCTATATCCTCCTCCTAGTCTGCCTAATTTACAATGCATTTTCAATTTAGTAGGATCCACATGGTATTGCTATGAACCTATGGAGAATGGAGTCTTAGATACATTTGTACGCCCAATGTTTAGCTCAGGAACTAGCCCATGACAAGTACCAAAGAACTATAAAGCTGTTGAATGACCTAGTCAATGGAAACTTGGTTACAAAGCTGTTTTCCTCCCTCATCTTGGGGCAACTTATTTTTCTCAGTCATTTATAATGTGCTTCCTTAGTGGCAGAGTACACATTAGTCCAAGGACGTTCCTAGGACCCTGTCTTGCCTTAGGTCCAAGGACTTCACCATTTTTTTCTGTATCTGGGAGTGAAAACTGTTCAGGCAGATTTTTACACCTATTTCCAATAGAGAAAATTCATCTTGTTACTTGCCTAGACATTTGAATAATTAACAAAGTGACACATCACCTTGCAATTTGGGACTTAGAGTAGTTGTATACCTATGAAGAGCCTATTAAAAGCAAGATCTTTTTGCTTGGACAAAACCATTTGTCCTAGACAACCAGCTTTAAAAAGCTGCTCATTTTGGACAGTTTGTTCAGAAGAGAGAAACAAAACATCATGTGCTGATTTTGGTCAATCCTAGCTGAAATGTGCCCACTCTGGATAAAACCTGGGGATGATAATGGTCTCTTCATCAGAGACCTCACTGAAGGATTCTTGGAGGGCCTATTTGCTGGTAATATTTGGATCACTTTATCTTTTATTGAGATCTTCTTGCATAATGGAGTAAAGAATATATGGAAAGACAGTGGTGCTACTTTAACTTGCCACCCCACATTGCTTAGTCCTGTTGTAATTTGACAGGATTACATGACTAGTTCTGGCCAACAGATTGTGGTAAAAGTGATATGTCCTTTCCCCAAGCCAAAGCACAGAAAAGTCAGTGTGTCTTCCTTCCATCATTGTCATCCTGACACAAAGGTGAAAAAGGCCACATGATCCAGATGGTGTAGCTACAAAATACAGAGTCTGCTACTCTAGATCCTAAATGACTGTGTAGAGCAGAGTGCCTTTCTGACCTAAGGTGATGTAGCGTAAGTGAGAAGCAGACTTTGTTTTACTAAGTTACTGAGATTTCAGGGCCTCTTATTCATACAACAAATCTAACATACCCTTTATGTACCCTACATTATATTAGGAACTTCATATGTTGTGTTGTTTTTATTGTTTTATTTCTCCCTAAATCCTTATCAAAGTTGGAGATACCAGATGGCACAGAAAAACACAGAAGTAAAATGATATGGATATGTAAGTCCACAATCGCTTCCACCCTGCTTTTTCAGTTGTCTGTCTAAATGCTGAAATATTATAGACCTGCCTTCTGAGAAGAAAACATATAGAGTACTATTTAAGAAAAATTAAGTATTGATTAGGTCAATGACCACAGACCCAGAGCAAGTCATTTGGAGTGAGTCAAGCAGATTTCTGTCATAAAGCATATTCAATTATCATCTTTTAAAGTTGTGAGTTTCTTGCAAGTTATTGCATATGAGTCACTTTGACTTCATAGGAATTATGTTATTTAGTTTCATTATTGGATATTGTTCATCCTTGCTAGTGAAAATGGAAATATAGTGTATTCTTAGTATATCAAATTAAGTACCATATGGACAGGATAAACAGGGAGATGTTTTCCAAATTACTGCCTATAGGAGGCCCCTTATCTGAATTATGAGCATGCAGTTAAATTTTTTGCAGTAAATAAAGACCTCTGGACTTGGGGTCAGAATACCTGGGTTAAAATTCTGACTCCACATTGTCTGTACAATCAGAGCCATAGGTTTCTCTTCTGTAAATTGAGTATAGATTAAATTTTACCTTATTTGACTGTCATAATAATTGTGTTGTTGAATATGTAGAGAAACATCTGTGATGTATAGAAGATGTACAATAAAGGGTCAGAAACTCAGTCTGCCCTTTCTAGTCCAGAAGGTTAGTCAAGTTTAAAACATCAATGACTATGATGCTTTTCTAATAAATAGGTGTGGGCATGGGTGAGGAATGTCAGAGAGAATCACCTGGATTTAAAGAATCTCCAAAAGGGGAGAGTTACCTTGGCAACCACATCAAGTGCCAGGGTCAGGCGTTTTGTTTTGCAGGCTTGGAATCTCAAACTTGGCAGCATGCCAGATTCAATCAAATGGGAGGATATTAATTCATATTAGCAAAGTTCATAAGACACTGATGGAGATGAATAGGTACTTACTAGAGTTTATAAATTTTCATGAGAAAAAGCTGCTAAGTGGACTAAATGCCCATATCCTACCAGCTCGTTATCCCTTGGTACAGAAATGCTAAGAGGAGTCAAATATTAACACTAAGCTTATCTGTGTCTGAGTGGGCTGTGTTATGCTGGTACAGGCAACCAACATTTCAATTTCTTTAAATACTAAGGCTCACTTTTTTCCTCACACTTCAAGTCTATAGTGGCTGGTGGGTTTTTGGCTTTAAGCTGTCTTTGCTCAGGAAACCAGGATGAGAGAGGCTGTACTTCATGGAACTAATCCAGCAAGATGGAAAGAATGATGAAAGGATCTTGCACTGGCTTTTAAAATCGTCCATCACAAAATGCCATATATTCCTTCTGCTCACATTTCATTGGACAAAGTAAAGCAAATTGCTATTCCTAAGTTTAACAAAACGAAATTCAACCATCCTTGAATCCAAAAGTAGATGGGAACTGGATATTGAACACATATGGGGACCACATTTGTTAAAGGAGATAGGTAGATCACATGTGGTTTCATTTTAAGTTTTGGATGTTTAACACCTGTTGCTCCAGTCACCTGAAGGACATAATTTCCAGGTGACTACCCTATACCCTCATAAACTTCAATTGGCAGTGCATCCTCCCCTGGACTAGAATTAGGATATGTACTACTAAACCCTGCCTCAGAGACTTCTTGCCTCCACATCATTGACTGACCAACCCTCTATCACATAGGTATGTTCTTTTTTAGAGGAATTAATGCACTCAAACAGATAGCATTCAGGTCTTGCTGACCTGGAAGTCCTCTATCTCTTTCAGAGGATTTACAAAGATAGATCTGTAAAATCTTTTTGGGGGAAGAGGGTGTGCTAATGCTTGAACCCAGGGCCTTGCACATTCTAAGCACTGCCACCAAGGGACCCCACCAGCTCCCACATCTACTAAGTCTTGAGTTAGCTGTGAAGTAATATTTTCCTTTTTTATAGTTAAGTACCTAACTGTTCTTCCTCCCCTCCACTCATCCCCACCCCCCTCACTGTACTGCCTAAAGATTCAAAAAGATTTTTATGTAACTTCATAATGATACATCTGTGTCAGAGTATTGGAAGCTACTTAAGAGTATTTGGGGGACATCAGGGCCTTTTCTTAATGTGTGCTTTCTCATGCTTCTAATTACATCAGAATGACTGTGCAGAAAGTAATTTCAGCCTCCTCAATTGTCCAGCATGAGTTGCAGTCTGCTCTTAGAGACCTACTATAAGTGAGATTCAATTATAATTTAGCCTTTGTACATGGATGCCCCACCTTAAGTATACCTAAATGAATAGGTGACCTATAGATTAATAAAAATTGCTCTATTTCTCCTTAGTTCAAATAAGTCCAAACACGGTGACTTAGCGCTAACACATTTTTTGTAAGCATGAGTTTATAATCTCCATCCTAACCACTGAGCCATTCTTTGACAACTATAGTCAAGATTTTCTCTTCTATTAAAATATTTCAGTAAACGGTATCATGTCAGGAAAGGAATTTGCTCATTTAACTTTTTGTTACCGATTATTTGTTAATTCCATTTTTCATTCATCCATACATTCAACAGACTTTAGAACAATTACTATGTTCAAAACCATAAGCTTCTGGAAGCAGGTGAGGAATAAGACATCCCTGCCCACAAAGGCTTCATCTTTGGAGAGATAGGAAGGAACAGGTCCAAATAATATATAATAAATAATAAATAAAAGTAAGCACCGGGGAAGAATGCTTCAAATGTGCTTAATTTAGGAATAAACCAAGGTTAGAGCTTTACAACACCTAAGCACCCTGTTAGATTTACAAACCCTTTTTTATAGATGATCTCATATAATCCTCTCAGCAATTCTATGGGGGCTGATGTTTCCCCTTTTGTGGATTTAAGCCAATACAAGCTTATTGAAATTAAGAATTTGCTTGAGGATTCATTATTATTAACTGATATAATCCACGCTTTCTAAAATATTCTCATGCTCAAGGCTTAGTCAAGGTCGTGAACCTGTAGCATCTTTGATTATGAATATTAACTAGTTCCTTTGCCTGAATCCTTTGAGACTACAAGTTACAGGAAAACCCAGATGTTTTGATTTGGTAAAAGTTAACTCCCATGAAGTGATGTTATAGGAAATAAGTACCACTTGTCTGGAAAAAGCTGCTTAAAAATTATCATGTGGGTTACAAATGTTTGATTTTTGATTAGGGCTTTTTTGAAATTCTCTTTTCAGAAGTCTAGGTAGCTTTTATTACCTATATAGATACATTTCTCCATGTTTCATTGCTCAGCTTATAAGAGTAAGTATTGGAAGAATGCTGAAATGGATTTCTTTTATAAGTAAAGGTAAAGAAAAATAAATTATTTAATGGGATGCAATAGAAAAGTTTTCCTAAGTTAAATAGGCTGAAGTAAAGACATCAGAGAAGAGGGTTGATGGGTATTACATGAACTTCAGGGACAGACCTAGAGGAGTTTGCCTCTGTCTGGTTCTGAGTTTTATAGAAACAATTCAGTAACTTGTGTTGAGTGGATTAAACAAGAAAGTTACAATAAGACATGGTATTGGTTCTCAAAGATGTTTCAGTTTCATGAAGGAAAAAGAAACATAACAATTTCAATGGACAAAATGCTGTGTTTGAACTATAGGGTATTTGGGGAACAGAATGCACAGAGGTAGAGACACAGTTAGTGTTGGAAAAGTAGAACTGAGGTTAGGGATGGATTGGAGAACAAGGAGAGAAGGCTTTTTACTGGAAGCTACTTTTGAACTAAATGAAAGACTGGTAAGGAGTTAGCCAACAGAAAGAAGAGGAAAGGGCATTATGGGTAAAAATAATGTTCTGTGATGGTACTACTTATGGCCCAAAAGTGAATTATCTCATGGAATTCTCTCTACTGCTTGGTAAGATAGACACTTCTATTTTCCCATTTTACAGATGATGAAGCAAAGCAAAACAAGAGAGAATCTGGTATGGAATATCTCAGATAGTCAGAGAACCCAGACTAGGTAAAACAAGGCACTACAGAATAGATACACTGATAAAAAGTTAGAAAATAGCCAGGGATAAGGCAAGACATAGGTCAGGAAAAACAATATGGTGTTTGGAAATAAATGAAGCTAAAAAAATAAATCAGGAAAGGGAAAAGCAGAAACCATAGGAATAGTAAAAATATATAGTAGAGACAAAATAAAAATAACAGGTACTGTTTATTGAGTGCTGCCTCATTCTATATCTTTTCATATGTTTCCTCCTTTAATCTTTAAAACAATCCTATAGGGGAATCATTATTATCCCTTTTTATATATGAGAATACAGACAGGCCAAAAAGATAAGGATTTCAGTCTTGCTGTTAAGAAGCGGAGCTGGGTTTTGAACCCAGATGCACTGACTCTGGAGCCCAGACAATCTCTTGTCCCTTCAACTTCTGGGATACCAGTAATGGGATTAGCACTATCTAATTTTTTGAAATTTCCATTTTAGTTATCTTTGAGTCTAGATGGAATTATTGCCAGGCCCTGGTCTTCTTATCTGATTTGGGAAGGATATTCTCTTCTAAATCAAGATGGCTAATCTCATACGCTGCCTGTGTCACTGATGTCACTCTCATAGAGAGTGATTTGGGCCTTACACCCAAATCGCAGGGGATTATTGAAGCTTCATACATAATGGCAGCTTTCATCTGCCATAGAGCAAAAGTCACCCACTTGCCCTTATAAATGAGACAAAATAGTGCAATGACAGCAAAGGAGTCCTGGGGAAAGGAAACAACTGAAAGACCTTAAGGATTCTATGATTTAAAAATGATATTAAAGTCGTAGCTTTCTATATCACTGTGTAGTTGCAAAGGAGAGTAACGAGGCCCACTTAAAATCATTTTTCTTCTGTGCTGTGTGCCCATGAAATAGTGTAAGGTGGGAAGGGTGTTAGCAAAGCATTTCTTAAGAGCCCGAGTTCTTCATGAAATATACATATTTAAGAAACAAGGGAAATGAAGCTCTGAGCTTCTAGGAGAGAAATGAGAGGAGGAGGAGACATTACAACAGCAAAGTAATGTTTGCTCTTTTGGTCCCTTAAGTACCCATAGTCTTGCTTTTCTCTAACATAATTCCTTCTCTTTATGATAATTATGGCACAGAAATTTCATTTGATTTTTTTTTTTAGTATGTTGACTGGTCATACTGTGATGAATTTAAGCCATACATTCCTATCTATTATATTGAAGTCCCAGAGCAATCTGTAAATTTTAAATTTGCCATTAGGACCAATTAAAACTCTTTTATTTTCCTAACACCTCTCTTAGGTTAACATATGTTCCCTATGCATTCCTTTTGTGAGTTACACTTTTCTGCCATAATATATAGCAACCTAATTTAGGCCTGGTTTGAATTTTTTGCAAGGCATTATATTTTAGAGAACAATTGATGATAAATTATTCACTGTTAGCCTAAGAGTTTCTCAAAAAAAGAATTATATTGTGTTTAGGTTTTATTTTCAGGATGTAGGAGGCCCTCAAAATATATGTTAGCGATAAAAGGGAATTAACTGATAGGGATAAATGTTTTATTGAGTTGAATTGTATCTAAACAAGAGTAAAATGACATACTGGGAAGAACTTCTGCCCCCCCTCCCCTCCCCGCATGTAGGAGAGCTAAGTTCAGAGAGATCTTTCATGGCATCATCTGAAACCTCATTTGGGCATGTCTTGATTCACACCTGAAAGAAGTTGTCTGTACCAATTATGGCTATTTACCTAGTTTTGTAATAAAAACCAACTTACAGTAGAAATGAAAGAATTATTTTCAAGGACAATCTCAGCTGTTTTTTTTTCCTCATCTATTGATGAAAGGCATCATCAATACCATCAGTACCATCATATACTGGGTGTTTCAGTGATGTTTGGAGCTAAAAAATAAGTAAGTCATTATTAAAGGAAATACTTTTTTCTTTCTAATTCTGGCACTATCCCTGGTTCTTTCAGACTTTGAATAGGTCATTTAACTCCTTTATATTTTTCTTCTAGTATTATTAACCTTAGATTATGATCTACTAATTCATAGATGCCATTCTTATGGATTTATCCTAATAAACATAAGAATATTGATATATAAAGTTGTTTATACTACAAGAAAATCTAAACAACATACATGTCTACCAATAGGGAGTTGGTTTAATTATGGCATAGTCATGCATTAGAATTATATACTGCCAATAAAATAATCATAAATGCATTTTAATTAACACAAACTCATGGGGGGGAAAAGTAGTTTACAAAGAAAAATGTATAGTATGATTTTACTCTTTAAAGGTAAATATATCTAAGTAATATGGATGAAAAAACAATTGATTAATTATGCACTGTATTCCAAGCACTATTATTAAGTACTTTGCATGAATTGTCTAATATTAAGCTCTTACAGGTATTGATATTAATATCATTTTATACAAATATTGAACCATGAGGCTCTTAAATAATTTGCCCAAAGACACACAGGTGATGGTTTCAGTGCTTGAAACTGAGACTATATTCCTTACCAATGTGATATGTTGCCGCCTATGAAATAATAATGAATAAAGTAATGTTAATAGTGTCCCTCTATTAAACCTCTTTTATTGAGTGCATGGATACTTAAAGATGGTAAATTATTCAAGAACATGGGTTTTGGTCCTGTCCCTGCCACTTCAAAGTCACTGTGACTTTGACGTTCCCTGACCCCTCTCGACCTCAGGTTACCTTATCTGACAGAGCTGACGATGGTTTCTATGAGAATTAAACCAAAACATGTGAACTTAAAATGGTGCCTGGAACATAAAAGTTATTTTTAAAATGTAAACTGGCTGCAAAGGGTGTAGAATCAGAATGTGAAACTTGGTTTAATTCTTATACATATTTAGTCATCTGTATTCTGATTCTCTAGGCCCATTTCCCTGTCTACTACTGCAATATTCATATTCCCCTAAGATTACAAATGAGTTAATTTGTTTTTAAGTTCTCCCCATTGAAAGGTTAGAAAATATTGTTTGAATAGGTTTTCATTTGGAATAAAACAAGCAAAACAAAACAGCTTTATATATTTGCTCTCTAATCTTTAGAGATTTTATAGTACTTTACTGTGAGCTATTTTCATGGCTTTCTTGTCCCAGGATTATTGTTCTCAATAGTCCTGGAGAGGGAATTGCTCTCGTTTAGCAAGAAAGAACAAATAAAAAATGTGTTGGTCACAAGAAATTATGATTCTCCTCACGCCACAATTAGAAGTCTGCATTTTTTATTCATTCAAAAATATTTATTATCCATGCATTCCAGGCATGGTTCTGGAGTTTTCTGCTAATGTTTCCTACTGTCTGCCCAAGGATGACTGCATTCATTACCTACTCTGCATAGCAAATTATCCCAAAATATTAGTGGCTTAATAAAATCATAGTTTATTATCTCTCATGGTTTCTGAGGCCAGCATTTAGATGAGACACAGCAGGGATGACATTCCTGTGCTCCATACATGTATGGTCTCAAAGGGAGGACACAGAAGGGGCTAGAAGTATGATTATTCAGTCACTCAAATATTTGACAGTTGGTGCTGGCTCTGTTGATACCTTTACAGGAGTTATAGTCTGGAAGAGCTACATGTGGCTTTTCCAAGGGCCCTGGACTTCTCATGACACAGAGAGTGATTTCCAAAGACATGCATCTCAAAAGAGAGAGCCAGAGAGAAGTCATACTATTTTTATACCTATTCTCAAATCATTTAACTTTTGCCTAGATTTTCTAGGACAAGGTAGCATGTGTAAACTGTGGCATTCTATATAGATGTTACCTGTTATTTATGCTCAGTATGGTTGAATTTAAGGCTTTTAGTGTTTATAGACAGTTCTTACCTTATTAACTTCTCAGAGCTAGAGTTTTCTTCTTGGAAATGGTGGCAGTGAATATCAGTAAATACAGCATGGAGTTGACATTATGAACAGAGAAAATTATGAAACCTTTGTTTTGAAAAAATTAGCATGTTTTATAAATATTTGTTTTCTATTAAAGCCTTCAAAACTTTTCCTAAAACCCATATTTTAGAAAAATAATTTCCATATGTGCCAGGTGATGCTTGGCTACAGTTATTTGGGAGCAATCCTAAGAGTCAGAGAATTGTGAGCTGAACTGCTTCTAGCAATTTACCAGCTATTTGATTTTGAGTAAGTTTCCTAACTTCATAGCACTACAGGATACTCGACTATAAAATAAAATGCAAAATCCATAATTCCAGCTTAGTTCATTGGAACCAGTCAATAATTCTAGTTCTTGTTCTTTGAAGTGAAATGACTCATCCAACCTGCTGTTGAGACACAAGAGCTGGTAAACCAGAGAGCATCAATTTCAGGACATGCACAATCTGACTTACATAGACTCACTCGGAGCTCAGAAAGCATCTTTTAGCAAAATGGAAAAAGTGTAACTTCCACTAGGAGATAGCAGCACCATTCCAAGCCACACAGATTGGGGATCTGTGTGAACTGAATTTCAGTTCTCACTTATTCCGAGGTGAGTTCCTTTGGGCTTAGAATAGTTTGCACAACATGTACACTGTAGATTATTGCCTTCCTATTCCATGGTAATTTCACATTTGTGGTGAAGGTTCTTCTAACCAGAGTTAAATGCAGTGATATGCTCTCAATAGATCATCAAAACAAACAAATAAGGGGCTGATTTGTGTGTTTGCTGATACTCATGGTGTAAATATCCCCACCATGGCAGATTTCAAACCCTACCATTTTAACAACTGATTTGCAAAACAATCGTCTTGCACCTGTTCATAGGATCTGACTGTAGTGCACGCATTGATGAAGAATGGAATCGAAGCTAAGGTTAGTCCTCATGTTAAAACAGAAAAGCTTTAAGAGCTATGGGTAGTTTCAATGTTGGTATTTTGCTTTTTTTTCTTCGTAAATTATCTTTATTTGACTGCTAAAACAAATTAAGAACTATTTCTTCCTTCTTAATGACACTTTGTGGATGGGAAGTAGAAATGTTTTAGAACATTATATTTTAGAAAAAGAAGCATGCTATAATCTTTTCCTTTTTTTCTTCTCCTTTGAGGACAGGGTCTCACCATGCAGCCCAGGTTGCCTGGAACTCAAAATCCTCCTGCATCTGCCTCCTGAATGCTGGGATTATTGGCATGCACAACCACACCAGGACTATACTCTTTTTTTTTTTTTTAATGACTTACAACAGTTCAAGATGGTTTCAGAGAACAAGAGATGGGAAATGATAGTGCATGTTCTATCTTGGAGAAAAGCCAAGTTGTACCAGCCAAGAACAAAATAACCTTTTGGTTATAATTTGTTAGAATTCAACATGTGCTATCTGCTCCTACATCGATTTTTGGTCATGTCTAGCATAATTTTTATGATCATAGCAAATGGCATTTTTTCATTTTCCAGCAGAATTGAAGGATGAATTATAACAAAAGGCTTGGCTGTTCAATTGTTTTTAACTTCATTTCAGTTTTTGGTTTTGTTAGTCTGTATCTTACCACAATGGAGGTAGACCAATTCAGAGAGGCATTTTTCAATAAGGGAACATTGTTGCTAGCACACTGGTGTGACCTCCCTTCATTCACTTGAGTTCAACAAAAATACAGAGGATGTAGTCATATTTCTGAAGAAGGTTATGGTTTAGAAATTGAACACAGACAATTTAATATGACATGAAGTGACAGTACTTCACTAATATTTATTATATAATAATTAGTACTGCAACTAATCACAGAAGCAGCAGCTGGAAACCCCCATTTGCATTCAGTATCTCGTACCTACTGACTGTGAATTTGAACAGTAACCTGGTTCCTCTGAACCCCTCCCCTTATTTACAGAATGGGAATCCTGCCTCACAAGTTCTCAGTATTCTATATGACAATGAGTAGGAGTGAAATAAATGATGTCTATAATTATTAATGGTATCAATATCATATTGTTGTGAATATTAATAGCATCTGAAACTGATTTAATGAAAGCCTGTCTTATGTGGGGTGATTCTACAGGTAGGTCACATATTGACAGAAGCAGTGAAGGAGCACATACCCACTGTCTCTTCTCCCCAACGCTGGCACTTCTTACACTAAGGAAAGGCTATCACACAACAATGACAGTCTGTGGGGATTCAGAGCAAGAGGAGGTTCAGTTGACAGAGAGGATCTGAAAGGTGACTGAGAACTGAAAAACAGACACTGAAGAATGCAGGAGGAAGTATTCGGAGTAATTCCACAAGTAAAAACTGGAAATTATACAAATACTTGTCTACTGCCACAGGATATAGTAAGTTTGAGGAAGAACTACTGCTACCTCTGTCTGAAATACTGTTGAAAATCCTGAGCTCAGCAACAGTGCATAATGTAAATGAGTCCCACCTAGATGTAACTATCAGTACTTTGAAAACATAATTGCTTTTAAGTTACAAATATTGGGATGTTTGGAAAAGCAACAAATTGTTTAAACAATGTAATTCCTTGTTTTCAGATATCAACTGATTCCTTTTATCACCCTGACTTAAAGTATTTGGTACCATTTTTACAAAAAGTAAAGAAGATGGGAAAATCATTTGCTTTTCAGAGTTTGGTTTGCAATGTCTTTTCGAAGGTCATGTTTGGATAGATATCCTCGCTACATTTTTTTTTTCAGTTGACCCTGGAGAAAATGGCTTTAGAATATGTTCAATAGATCTAATCCCTACTTTGCTCACTTGACATTACACTGTAGGAGTGATATGGCACTATTTTAGGTCACACAGTTTATTGTACAGTTTCTGCCGATGACATCCACTTGGTTGCTCAGAGTTTACATTCAATCTCTGTTAGGATAATCTACCTTCCCTAGGCATGATGTCTTACAAAAGAAGAGGCAACTGTACTTCTCTCTCTAGGTCACTTGAGAGAAAATCAAGTGACCAGCTCATTCCATTTCTTCGTATCAGGAGACAGTGAGAGGCAGGTGTTCATGACTTCACAAAGAGGGTACTGTACTGTATTGTAACCCCAATGGATAAGAATCCACTAACACCAGTTTTTAATAACAGAAAACAAACCCCTTCATTATAGGGAATCAGTTTACCATTACAGAACAAACATTGGACTAGGAGTCAGAAGAAAAAATTTAAAGCTTTCATGTTGCCCAAAATTAGTTGTATAAATTTGAGACAAATCATATGACATGTCTGGAGATCTGTCTTCCCACTTGTAAAGTAGGGAAATTAGACTAGGTCTAATTTCTAAAGTCTGTCGTTACTATTACCACAGGTCTGGAACATCTTCTGGTTTTCTTGAGATACTTTACATGTCATAGAGTTAAATCTTAAGTTGCAAGAATGAGGTTTTGTGATACTTGATTGGATATCCCTAATAATAAAAAATATTTTCATTTGTGACAAAATCCAGTGATTATATCTCAAGCCAGCAGGGATTTGAGGATAAATATTAATGAGAAAATATTAGGAAAATATTTTTAACTCCTCAGTTGCAATTACAGTTATATTCCCTCTGCCTGAACTTGATTGGGTATATCCCCCAAATCTTGTCACCACCAGTTCTGAGTGCTATTGAACTGAATCTCCATTACTTTAACCTACCTAGAAGCACAAAATGGAAGGTGCTAAGAATGTCCCATCTTTATCCTCACATTGAATATGTTAATGGATTCTAAAATTTCCATCCAACTGTCCATTTTTAGGACTTTGATTTTTTGTCCATTACCTATGGAATACAGTACAATCACAAAAAATACTTTCTAGCGCGCACACACACACACACACACACACAAACTCTTTCTAACCTTTGCTCTGCCAAATTGTTTATCTACCCTTTCTGTCCTCTCTCTATACACACTCCTGCCATTCTGAGCTCCATTTATCACTGAGTCTGCAGCTAATTACTTATACATGTATTTACTTCTGTTTGGGAGTATGGTCATTACCATTTATGCAAATGTATCTCTTATAAGCATTACATGTTACCTCTTTTTGGAATGTTGTTCTTTGCATTTTTGTTTTCCAACTTTTATTCATCCTCAAATGTCAATTTATTGAAATATTTCCTTGTTCCAAATCCCTCCCCCAGTGCTTACCTCACTGAATGGCAATTATTAGTTGGAATTTCTTCCATCCCCATTAGACTGTGAACTCCCAGAAAACACAAACAATGCCTTAGCTACCTTTGGATCTTTACCACCTAACATGAATGATGTGGAACAGTCTTGTGGATGGTTTTATAAGTTCAACGAGAAAATGCCCTTTATTTAAATGAGAATCCACTTCATCCTTATTTCTTCCTTGGAATCCTCCCTGGTTTCCCCTCACCTGTCTCTAGTATCCTTACTTCCTAGTATTTCCATTTTTCTCTTATCCTCTATGTTGCCAACACTCATCCTTGGCACATTTCATTTCATTTATTTCCATTACACTATACTTTATGTATTTTCACAGAGCTCTGCCCATGTGACTATTCAGTAAAGCTGCAACAATCTTAATACCAATGGTATTTATTGGGCATTCATGCCTTTTTATATTCATATTATCTATTTTGTCTATAATTAGATCGGAAGAGGCAGTAAAAACATTTTGCTACAGCAACCTAGCAGAAGTCCTGGATAAATTTTTAATGATAGTAGTGTTGATTCACTACAATATACAGAATAAGAATAAAGCAATTTCTACCATCATGCAATGTACATCTGCACTGCAAAGATGCATTGCCACTAAAATCCTTTCCGTAGAGTGTCTTTTTGCTGAGGCTTTAAAGGTTTAAATGATTTCCTGAGTTTTAACTTTAACCCAAGGCCTTAAAAATAAGTCACTGAGCTTTGCCTTGTCATCAATCTAATTTTTTAAGAATAGTTATGTATTGTCCCTGATCTTAGATTCTGTTTCTGGGACTAAAGGAATTTTCCATGGCATTCCACACAGTGACTTATAGCCAACCTTTATTCCTTCACTGTGTTCTTCCTTAAATTCTCCCTCTCCCTGGTAATCCTTGTCAGATTCATCTTCCTAAACCTGTTCTTCATCATCTTACTCCTTCAGCATAAAAACTTTCCGTGTTAGGTGTAGTGAAGGGAGAAAGATACTGTAGTGTGATAAATATTATAGGAATGGATTCATTAGTCATTGGAGAAATATTTAATGAGTCCTTACCTGTTGCCTTGTAATGTACTAAGTATTGGGGAAGACTGATTTGGTCCATGTCTGAGGGTTTGGGAAGATTCACAAAGGAAATGTCATTTCAGCTGGTGCTGAAAGCTGAGCTAGGAATTCACTACTTGACTCCAATTTCCTAATAAATCTGTATGTCTCTCTCTTGTCTAGAGCAAAATGGAATAGTTCTGGAATGCTAAATGGTAAGGATTAAAAAATATAAAGCAAAATAAAATGGCAAAGGAAAAACTGGAACTTGATTTAATACATGAAACTTTTAAATTGTATATACAATTTTCAAATGTTTTAGCACCTATCTTGTGAATTTGATTTTCTTCACATAAATAAATTTGGGAAACAGTATTTTAAATACAGAGCTAAGCTGCTAAAGCATGTCTTGATGTAATTCCCAGATAAGGAAATAGTTATCAAAAAATATTGGAAGTGTTGAAAGCATTCATCTTACACTGTAACAGCAGTTCTGGCTGCAATGTGAGTTAAAGGCAAAGATATAAGAATAGAGTGACTGGAGTCTTCAATTTGGGTGTAAATCAGTATAGTGTGAGTTTGGGTGAGGGATTTTGCTGTGTGGAGGGAACATGCATAGGGAGGATTATTGTTGTTCTTCATTTGGCTGAGTTTAAATAGGAGGGCCAGAACAAAGAATGAGAAAATAAAGATTTCTATTTTCCTTTGGGAAATTCAGAACTAACCAACAAGATCCAATTAACACACATGGAAGTCAAGGGACCATTTTATGGTAATTTAACCTACTTATTCACATGTGCACTAAACCCAAAGTTGTCCACTCAATGCAATAAGGCATCCCCAATTTCCTCTGTTAATTGGTTTCTGTGTTATAAAATTCAGTATAATAGAGGAAGAGAGTAAAATAACATTTACTGAGAATCAGCTCCCCACTAGGGACTATGTGCTTTATTGTTTAACTTATTTATATTTAATCCTATAACCAACCACCAAAGGAGGTATTCTTGTAACTTATTTTTTCCGGCATTTTTAGTACTAATTTTTATTTCATGGAATGTTGAGAGATTAATACAATGAGCACCAATATTTCCTGGATTCAATAATTATTAACACTATACCAAATATGTGTTATCTTTTTATGTATTGAATTGCCAATTTATTGATATATCCGTTGCCATCTAAGTAGACAGCTATATTTATATTCAAAGAACCATGTGAGAAAGCACCCTGTAAATGTGGTAAAGTTAGGATCCATCTGCTCTAAAGCTATAAAGCGTTAGCCTACAGGACAACAATTACTTCTCATTATTATTTAATATTCAGTCCATATTCTAATTCTACAACTATATTCCCAAGTTATTCATGACCATTTTTTTCCTAGACCAAGATTCAATTATCGTTCATACTTTACATTTGGGTCTTAAGCCTTTAGTATATTTTCATCTAGAAGAGTCTCCCCCACTTTACATGGTACTGAATCTTTCCCTTAACTTTTATTCTGAAGAATTAAAAACCTATAGAAAAGTTGAAAGAATAGTCAGCTAACACATTTATACCCTTTACCTTATTCACAATTGTCAACATTTTGTCATATTTGTTCTCTCTAGCCCACTCGATCAAATCTAACTCTTCCATTTCTTCTACATGTCTCTTTCCCTTAAAGATGTTTTCATTCATTATTTTAAAATGATATTTGCATGAGTTACTGTTTTTCTCTCTTTTTTTAAATTAATTTTGAGGATGAGTCATTGTAAAAATTAACCTGATGGCAAGTTATTCTCAGTTTTTCAAAAAAATTTCCTCATTTTGATGCTCGAATTTTTACCAAATTTGGCCAGCAGGGAGCCTATTCAAGCAGTATTCCATGTTCTGGAACTTTTCTTGCCCCGTATTTAGGATCAGTATTTTTTCAAGGAACCCAGACTTTTAGTAGAAATTGGGAAATTGAAATAAAAAATCTTAGTACTAATTATGTTTATTGTTACGGGATACCATTGATTTTTAGGACTGTTAGTTAACCTAGATATAGTAGATCTGGCTAGATATTGATGTTGTGGATCAAATTTAATTTAGTGTCTCCTTAAAAGTCCTTGATTTTGTTTGTAACTCTATATTTATAATTTTCTTTGTTATGTTAGATTGGTTCAGTTTCCTTCCATATTTTAAGTTTACTGTTTTTTTCTTTTAAATTTTATTTTGAGTATTTACATGATTTGAAAGTACAAATTGTATTAAGAGATACAGTAGAAAGTAGTTGCTTCCACTTCATTCTTGGCTCCTGTAGTTCCCTATAAGTACAGTCTTCTCTAATTCATTGTTCAGGTAGGATTCTTTTGAGAATGAGAAGTGTTCTTTAAAACAATTGTCATTATATGCACATAGAAATAAAATAAAATAATTGTGATTCATAATTTTTAAATACTTATATAGTGACTAAATATTGATTTAATCATATTGAGAGATCAGTAAAATAATTGCACACAAGTTACTTATAAAAATCCTTACATATTTAAAAAAAATCTCTATGTATAATTAAGTAAGTATAAAATTAAAAGCATCAGTACTACCAAAATAATTTTAACTGTCAACTTACAGAGATACCTTTATTTATTACTTTCTGGTTTACTATTCTGTATTTCTTTCCATAAACATAATAAAATATGTGCATATATACACAACATATATATATATGTCCATGCATTACATATATATTGCATATTATGTATTAATATGTGTATAACCTTATTTTGTATGTCAAAGTTATACCTCTTGCTACTTCAGTAACTAAAATAGATCAGAAGTCATTACATAACAGTTTATAGAAATCTTCATTCCTTTTTATAGCCATATAGAATTTCATTATGTGAATGACAAATGATTTACTCAACAAGTTACCAACTGCATGTACAGTTGAGATCCCTCAATACTTCCTATTGTTGCTATTATATCCACAAATATCATTGTGGGTATACTATTTTGTATTTATGGAAGTAAGGCTATAGAATAGATTTGTAAAGATTGTATTTCTGAGTTAGAGGGAATGCACAAATATAATTTTAGAAAAGATTAAATGCACTCTCCTGGGGGTAAGTAGTAATACTTTGTACCCCTACTAACAATTTGTAAAAATGTCTGCTTCTTCTTGCCAGCAGAAAGTGTTATTGAAAATTTGAATTTTTGACAATCTGATAGCATGAAAGTATATATCATTGGAATTTTGTTGCTCTTGAAAATGGTGTTGAAAATCATATACTTGACAGTCATTTGTCATTTGTGTAGTCTGTTCATGTCTTCTTGCAGTTCTCTTGAGCTTGTGGCATTTTTCTTCCAGATTTCTAAAGGAGTCTTTTGTATTAAAGTGATTAAATGTTTGTACCCATAATGTACATTGCAAATATATTTTTATAGCTTGTTATTCATCTTTTCCTAATACTCATATTTTCATTCTCTTTTTTCTTATATCCAACTCTCTGATGTATTTGGAGATTATTATAGTATATGATGTGAGATACTGATCTAATTTTATTTCTTTGGAAATGGTGATCAACTTGACTTTAATATTTATTAAAATATTTTAAAATATTTTCTCACTTACTTGAGATGCACCCTTTATCATATACTAATTTCTGTCTTTATTTAGGTCTCTTTCTTTATATTTGTATTTAATCTAGTAATGTGTCAATGTCATGCTATTTTAATTATAATAATAGCCTTCCCTTCTTTAAAAAAAAATGAGGACATGAAAGCTTATAAGAGAGATAAATGGCTTGCTCAAGGTGTATTTACTAATAAAATGTCAGAGCCAGGATTTGATCCATGGCTACCCTGTGATTGACATCTATGATGTCAGTAGATATCTATGCAGAATCCTTGTCTAAATCAAACAGTATACATGCACAGATTTTTATATCAGAGCAGCTCTCTGAATAAGCAGTAGTGTTTGGTAGTTGCAACCTATAGAAATCAATGCCATGGAGGAGTTTTGGTAGTACAAAATCCTTATTTGTTAAAAGCCTTAAAAGCCTTTTGATGAGCCCCTTTCCAATGTGTGGATTATCCTACTTACTGTATCTCCAATCCAGTTTTGAACTGAACTTGGGAGTTGGGGGAGATGTTCTCTATCATTGTCTCACGTTCTAGTGTCTACATAAGTGAGAATCCCAATGATGAGTGGATTCCTTTACAAACATGATGAAGACCCATTAGTAAATAGACATGAAGCAAATAAATGTCACTTGCCTAATGTTGAGCAGTTTAAAACAAAAGCAAAAACCCACTGGCATAAGCCATCTGTTCCTGGCAACTTTCCCGGTTAAACACTTATAATTGCTTCTGTGATCTTGGTGGGTTGGCATGCCATGGTTTCCAGGGATTTTGGAGAATTGACCTTTATGAAGTAATCACAGTTCGTTGTACAAAAGAACTCTGCGTTATCAAAGCAGGCAGTATGTCCTGCTGTGGAGCAGTGGAAATGAGAATGCATCATATGTATGATAATTTCCTATTTGGATTAACTTTTTTATGTTTTACATGTAGAACATTTTAACAGCCAACAGCATTCAACCTAGAATGTTTTGTAGGCTTTGGCAGTAAATCATAAATGTAGTATGGTGTATAAATGAAATCTGTTTGTTTATTGTTAGAGTCGCTCTTTTTTTTTATTTCTTTTATTCATATGTGCATACAACGTTTAGGTCATTTCTCCCACCTTCCCCCTGCCCCCCTCTTCCCCCCCGCCCCTCCCTCCTCTCTCCTCCCTTACCCCCTTGCTACCAGGCAGATACTATTTTGCCCTTATCTCTAATTTTGTTGAAGAGAGCGTATAAGCAATAATAGGAAGGACCAAGGGGTTTTGCTAGTTGAGATAAGAATAACAATACAGGGAGTTTACTCGCATTGCTTTCCTGTACATATGTGTTACATTCTAAATTAATTCTTCTCAAACTAACCTTTTCTCTAATTCCTGGCCCCTTCTCCTATTGGCCTCTGTCACTTTAAAGTTTCTGCATTAGTTACTTTGCATTGAGGACATCAAATGCTATCTTGTATTTTGGGGGTTTCTTGCCTATCCTCATACCTCCCTTGTGTGCTCTCACCTCATCATATGATCAAAGTCCAGTCTCCTTGTTGTATTTACCTTTGATCTAAAGTCCACCTATGAGGGAGAACATACGATTTTTGGTCTTCTGGGCCTTCTCTATGCATCATTTGAGATTTGTGCATACTGTTTTGGAGAAGATTTTTCTTGGTGCAGCATACATTTCTCTCATCCTTATCTATATGCATTAAATTTATTTCATAAGAAGTTTTTCTAAAATCCACTGTAGGCTAATCTCTCATTTCAAGTTACTATTATAATATTACATTTATTGAGCTATAACTGTGGCAGGCTCTATGATAAATACATTTCATCTCTTCATTTAGCTTTTGAGCACTATGTGATGTAGGTATGCTTAAATTTTTGTTCTACAGATGAAAATGCTGCAGGTGTAGGCCAATGAAAACTATTGCCTAAGGTCAAACAGACAGTAAATGATAGAACCATTTATGGCCGGGCTATGCAATACCAAAACCCAAGCTCATATCCATTATAGAAGAAGTGCTCAAGATACAGGGATATTAAGTCTCTGTCCTCTATCACACAGATAATTACAAAGCAAGGGGTAGAGCTCATGTTTATTGTCTCTCAAACTTGACACTGAGAAGCCATTGGTTAAACAGGGTTTAGTGTACCCAGAATCATTTACTGCTTCCACTCTACCCTATGTTGTTTGTGTTGTTTATACCTCCTTTGTAGAAATTATCATTCTACACATTATTCTCTGTTGACATGTTTTTTTAGCTGACAACAGTGTGCAGAACTTGAAACCAGGATTCTGTATTATTCAACTATGCACTTAGAGTACCCCAAATAAATCCTAAATACATAGTTGATTCTTAATAAATGTTGATTAAATAATTCAATTCAATTTCTATGGCAAATTGCCTCTTTTCAAGGATAACAGTTTCTGAATACCTTAAAGTAAAATCATATTGAAACTTGAGCTATTTGATGAGTGTTGCTGTATACATCAAAGTAAGTTTCAGTTTTATGCCTCAAGTCGGGGAATAAGAGGATATCAATTACATTTTCTGCATTCTCTTTCTGTCTTTGAATCTGGTAAAGTGAAGAGAGTATAACATGGAGTCAAGGCTGCCATTGTAGGATGGGTGAGTTCATAGAAATAATTTATTTTTTGTGAGACTGGAGTTTGAACTCAGGGCTTCACACTTGCAAAGCAGGTTACTCTACCTCTTGAGCCATACCTCCAGTCCATTTTGCTTTGATTATTTTGGAGATGGGGTCTTACAAACTATTTACCTGTGCAACTCTTGAACCACTATTCTCCTGATATTAACCTCCCAAGTAGCTAGGATTGCAGATGAAGCTGGATTTTTTTTAAAGGTAACATTGAGTATGGCTGGCAACTTTACTGTCAGAAACACATATAATAATAAACTCAGTGATGTTTTCCAGATTGCAGCTGCTCTTCGAGACACAATATGCATCATTTCTACATTCATTCTTACATGCAATATTCATCAGACACTAAACATACCATAGATGTATTTATGCATAATCCCCTCCCTCAGTGAATTCATAATCAAGTTGGAAATCACAAGTCAAAAGTTAAAGTTCACTGAGATAAGATAGGGGTTTAGTCCCATCTACAAAGAAATAATGGTCAATCAACACCCCCTCCACTCTCCTTGCCCCAGGTGGTTACTGAACTCAGGTGCCATCTTCCCATCAGTGGCTTTCATATGAGTATCAGGACTATGACCTCAGCACAGAGGACCCAGAATTGATCAGCCTACAGGAGGGTTTTTCTTGAGATATCACCTTTTTTTTTTTTCCCCTTTCACCTTCCTCATGTCTTCTTACTTAGATATTTCTGAGAAGAATAGACCAAACACTGACCCTCTTGTTGCTGACCTATTTTTATTCAAAGCATCTGGGTCCTCTGGTGAATAATATAATAAAAATAAAGTGTGTGGTGTGGTAAAAGAGGAAGGAATGTTGAGCTGGGAAGTAGAAGAGCAAAGCCTATGTGTTGGCTCCATTCCTTGGTGTGTCCTTGGGCAGTGATGAATCTCTCCAGGCTATCTTTCTCCCCTATGGCAAGGGGCATTGACTCAGAGACTGATTCCTACTGTAATATTCCATCTCTTTGAAAGTTGCTTTGTAAACAATGAAATTAGGACTTCTTTTAACAAGTGCCTACCCACTTCTGTGCATCTATCACTTCCCAAAACTATATTTTTAAAGTCTTGGTATAATTCACAATTCTTTCTTCATTATAACAAGGTCCAATGTGTGATATTGACATGTAGCCTGCTAAACTCTATGTAGGTTCTGTGACCTTCCCTTGAAAAGATCAGGGCCAGTTGTCAAGTAGGCCACTAACAGGTCTGCTAAGCTGAAGTCTAAAGTTAGATTCTTTATTGAATTTTTGTATTTTCAGCCCCTAGTGAGGATGATATAGTCATTTCCTAGTCAGTATTTTAAGTGAATAATAATTCATTCTAATTACCTTTTTATTTCTGTAGGGCCAAACTGGCATCCCTCTAAATAGTAATGAATATTTCTCCCTAAATGTGAAAAGTGGTTATGATTTTGTAGGCTTGTACAAGAAAGATGACCATGTTTGTTAATACAGGGTCATTTCTCAGTTGTTGTACAGCATTGCACATTGCAGAGTGTACTGTGTTTCTGTTGCCTAGAAATTAAGAATTCTATGCATGTTTACAAGTATACTAATTGCTATATTTATCAATTAATTTCAGCTCTTTCAGAGGTTTATTTGTACTATTACCTAGTTGTGGGGAAAAAGACTTTTTTTTAAGTTAGCATTTAGCCTGGCCTGGGTGGGTCACAGCTGTAATCCTAGATAGTCAGGAGGTAGAGATCAAGAGGATCGCACGTAGTTCAAAGCCAACCCAGGCAAATAGTTCATGAGACCCCATATTGAAAAAATCCTTCACAAAAAAGGGTGGTGGAGTGGCTCAAGATGTAGGCCCTGAGCTCAAGCCCCAGTACTGCAAAAAAAAAAAAAAAAAGTTAGCATTTATAGTCATGCACTAGACTATGTAAGGATAGCAAATATATAGGGCCTTTTGCATTCACTTCCAAGAAACTTGCAAGTTTACTTAAATTGTGGTTAGTCTCTGACTACTTGGAGCTGTTTTGATACATGAGAGCTTCCCCCTTTGATGTATAAAAAGAATTTGTAATAAAATGTTGGAATTATTAATTATAGGTTGTAGGATTATGTTTATGCAGTTAATAAGACCTATGAGATTATTTAACTTTGCCTCTTCATTTCATAGACAAGAAAATTTAGGCATGGAGAAATTAAGAATCTAATATTGGTCACAATTAGTAGCAGAATCAGGCCAAGAATCTCTGTTTCCTGGAGTCTTTTTCTGTCATAGGAACTGATTTCTCTGGGAAAACAGACTCACTTACTCACTCATTTACCCAGACATTTCCTGGCTGCTACTATGTGGCACATGTTGTACCATGTATCAGAGATACAACAATAAATAAAATACGGTTACTGCTCTCCCGGACTCACTTCTCCATCTATCACAGCAAAACCATAAACTGGCACCCTTCTCTACCTGAAAAGAGAATTCCAAGACAGGCTGATTCAGTTCAGTTGTGTTGAGCCCTTTCAATTGACTTTTAACCTTAAGTTCTTCACTTTTTAAATTACTTTTAAACTCTCCCCCAAAAGCTTCAATGATGTACTAACAATTGTAAAACCATTATCAATCTATCTAATATTTTTGGATTGCTGCCAATACATAATTGATCGACAGGTTAATTAACTTTTCCCCATTTCTGGCCATTTATTTAAAATTATCTGAAAGCATAATTTGAATTGAGGATTTTTAGCAGTATTTATTCTCCATATAATATTCTTGTATGGTCATAAGACATAACCTCTAGAAAAGATACAGCAGACAAGCTAAAGTAAGACTCATGGAAACAGACTCACCTGGATATGAACTGCTGGCCCTTCTCGTAGTACATGTGCAGCTTATCTCAGATCCAGAGTCTCCATGACCTCAAGGCAGAAAATGGTGGTAACACTTACCTTGAGCTATGTTTAGGATGCGTCAATACAGGGTGTATATAACACTCAGTGTAGGCCTGGAATAAGGTACACTCAACAGTTAAGACCTATAAATCCTAAACTTTGGAGTTTGAAAGTTCATATTATTATAATTTTGATATTTTTCATTTTCTTCATAATACAGTTTTAGCAAATACAGAACTTGTAGAATTATAATTTAAATCTCCAGGATCCATCCTATCCATTCTTTGCCTTTTGGCCATATTGATTATAACATAGCAAAGATATGTGAAAACCAATTTCAGTGAGTTTCTCAAAGGGTGTTAACAATTTTCCCATTTACAATGTAAATTTAGGTAAATGATTTTACCTGCTTGGGTTCTTGGAGGCAAAGACCTCATCTGTCTTTCTCCCCATTATAACATTAGCACTAGAGAAGTGGCTAGCAAATGATACATACTAGATAGATCTTCCTGACTGAGGATTATTTCAGCAATAGAGTGCTTACTTAGCATACACAAGGGCTTGTGTTCGATCCCCAGCTCTGAAAAAAAAAAAAAAAAAGACATGATTTTCTGAGCGGGGCATGGTGGGCAAACACCAGTGATCCAACTAAAGTTCCCAGAAGGAGGCAGAAGCAAGAGGACAATGCAAGGTCAGCAGAGTTCCATAGTGAGACCCTGTCTCAAAAAAATCAAACTAACCAAAAAGATCCTCCTTAGTGAAAAAATTAGGATGCTATGAGACTTAAATTATACACATGCACATATTTAATAAATGACTACTCCAAAGGTGTTTCTTAGTGCTCAGAATAGTGTTAAAAAGGATATAATTCATAACTAAATATAATGACACTTTTCCTTATAGAAAAAGTACATGATAATTTGAAGAGAGTGAATTTGGAGTATGAGAGAGCTATATGGTACCTGAGCTAACTCTTTGTGTAGTATAAATTTTGTCTTCATGTTTGAAGCCCTGTCTCTAGAACATCCTTCAAATAGTAATGGCCACTTGTTCAGTTGTTAGCGTTTTTTTAGCGGTAGTGAGAGTTGAACCCAGGGCCTCACACTTGTTAGGCAGGCGCTCTACCGCATGAGACATTCCACCAGCCCTTTTTTGCATTGAGCATTTTCAAGACGGGGTCCTGAAAACTATTTGCCTGCGCTGGCCTTGAATGTGATGCTCCTGATTTCTGCCTCCTGAGTAGCTAGGTTTATAGGAATGAGCCACCAGTGCCTGGCTGTTTGCTAACTTTATAAAATTAGTGTTACCCAGATGTTGAAATTCTCAGTCACAAAAAAATAATGCTATGACCTACTTTCATTAATAAGTAAAGATGACTAGATCCTCCATAAAAAGCATGCAACAAAATTTGGTAGTCAGCAAGTATGGTGGTACACACTAGTAATTCCACCTACAAAGAGTTGGAAGCAGGGGGATCTTGAGTTAGAGGCCAGACAGGGAAAGTAACCAAGACACTATCTCAAAAACAAAATATAAACAAAATTGCTGAAGGCATGGGCCAAGGCTGTGGTTTTAATTCCCAGTACCTCAAAGAAAATAGCCAATTGAAGAAGCATCTTTTAAAAATAAATGGGGTTCATTTCCTGGAAGGCAAAGATGGTTAAATTAGAAACCTATTACTACAAACCATGGCATCTAAAAATCAAAACTACAAAGGTATCATTCTAATACATGTAAAAGGCATTCAGTAAGATTTAGTACTCATTTCTAACAAATCTGTTAGAAACCCTGAAATAAAAGGATATATTTAAAAATTGAAAAAAGCAACTATCCTAAACTAACAATTTCTGTCATACTTAATTTGGAAAGAGTAAAGAACCCCCATTAAAGTAGGAAAAAGAATAGCTGTCATATTTATTATGTTTTAACATTGTTTGCCATTCCTGACCATTATGTAGATAGTGAGATAGAATAAGATATATAGCAAAGGAAGATTAAATTGCTGTATTCTTGTCAGCAACTCAAGATATGTACCAGATGTAAGATAGGCATTAAAAATTCCTTCCCTAATTAATTCAAAAATTATAATGTTAAATAGTCCATGCTTAAAAGCAATGAAACTCACAGTATACCTAAGAATAACTCTAGTTTATCTATACAGGATATAGATGAAGAAAACTATAAAATCTTTAAAAAGTTATTACAACAAACAACAAAATAGCTCACATGCCTGGATATGAAGTGTGAAATTGAAAAAAAAAACTCCAATATTTAATGATTTATTGATGACAAATAAGAAATTACTTGAAATAAGGAAAGAATTACAATGTTTGACTAGGATAATATATAGATATGAAGAACAGAGTTATTTGAAAGAAGTTAGAATGCTGAACGGGTATATACTCTACAAAACATTAATGAGCATTATAGAGTGGCAGGAATTAAAGTAGTCATTGCTGGTGCAGTAATGGTTGATGGACCAATATGATAGAATGGCTGACAGTGAAATATGTATACCTAGTGATATGATGAAGAAGGAACTAATACATTTTTCAAAATACAATGCTCAGAAAATTGACAATTTGCTGAAAAATCAAGTTAGAGCAATTCCCCCCTAAGCATAGAATAGTGAAGAGAGCAGGCTCTTTTGACTTCCAGGGATCAAACTCTAACTCTCTGACATTTGTATTAACTTAAATAAATCACTCAGTCTCTCTGAAATTTTAGTTTCCTATCCTGTAAAACAGAGACAGTGATACTTACTACATCAAAAGATATTTATGAGGCTAAAATAAGAGATAATCACAGAGATAAATAGTATTGTCAGTAAACATCAATGATTTTATTATCAATTAATTACAGATGTATTGATAGGCTTATGTAAAATGAATCCATAACACGTCCATATGTATCCCTGATAAGCATCAATGAAAAAATTCTAAACAAAATACCAGCAAATGAAATTCAGCACACATTAAAAATATTAACCATGATCAAGAGGGATTCATTCCAGGGGTGCAAAGATGGTCCGGCAACCATCACTTCAATAAATGTGATATGTCACAGCAGAATGATGGATAACGTGATATGGATATTTCAATAGACACAAAAAAAGCATTTGACAAAATTCACATCTTTACATGATAAAAACTCTCAACAAATTAGGCATAAAAGGAACACACATCAAAACAACAAAGGCCAGATATGACAACCCTACAGATACCATAATACTCAATAGGAAAAGCTGAAAACTTTCTCTAAAATCTGAAACAAAGCAAGGATGCCTCTTTTTATCACTTCTACTCAGTACAGTACTAGAGATCCTAGTCAGAATAATTAGGCAAAAGGGACATATAAAAAGTAACCATATTTGAAAGAAAGAGATTAAATTGTCTCCACTTGTAGATAATTGATCTTATATATAGAAATAAGACTTTAGAAAAATATTGCTAGAAAACAATAAACAAATTCAGTAAAGTTTCAGGATATAAAGTCAACATACAAAAATCAGCAGCATCTATACATACTATTAGCAAACTATTTAAAACAGAAATCAAAAAAATCCTACCTGTAATAGCCCAAGAAAATAGAATACTTAGGAATGCATTTAACCAAGGAAGTGAAAGATCTCTACACTGAAAATTAAAATACTTCAATGAAAGGAATTTAAGAAATTACAAATAAAAGGAAAGATATTCTATGTTCATAGATTGGAAGAATTTATATTATTAAAATATCCTTACTACCAAAAAAATCTACAAATTCAATGCAATCGCTTATAAAATGCCAGTGTCATTCTTCCCAGAAAAGAGGAAAAAATCTTAGGATTTGTATGTAATCACAAAAGACTTTGAATCCATTGCTTCTTTCCTTTTTTTGACTTTGTAAAAAGGAAATAATGCTGATCTGGGTGTAGTGACTCATGTTTGTAATCCCAGCATCTGAAAGGCTGAGACAGCAGGAACAGTTCTCAAAGGCTATATTATGAGACTCTGAATAACAACAGCAGCAAAGCTAGACACACCGCAGTACGTGACTTCAAAATATACTGCACAGCAATAGTAGCAAAAATAGCGTAATGATGGCATAAGACAGGACAGATCTGTGCAATGGAACAAATAAGCCAGAAATAGATGAACACATTTATAGCTAACTCATTTTTACCCAAAGTGCCAAGAGTTCACAATAAGGAAAGAGTTGTCTTTTTAATAAATTGTTTTAGGAAAACTGGATAGCCAAATGCAAAAGAATAAAATTAGACCCTTATTCCACACCACATTAAAAAAACAACTCAAAAAGGCTTACTGATGTAAACATAAGACTATGAACCATAAAACTAATAGGAGAAAACATGGAGGAAAAGCTCTATGACATTAGTCTGGGAAATTATGTTTAAATTTAAGGTCTAAAGGCAAAAAATAGGGAAATGGAATTATATTAAATTAGAAAGCTTCTGCACAGCAGAGGAAATAGTCAACAGAGTGAAGAGACAATATACAGAATAGAAGAAAACATTTGCAATCTATGCATTTGGTATGAGGTGTTAGTGTGCAAAATATATACGGAGCTCAAATAATTCAATGTCATGGAAAGAAATAACTCAGCTTAAATTGGGCAAAGCAGGGCATGGTGGCTCACACCTGTAATCACAGCACTTAGGAAGCTGACTCAGGAGGATCTTGAGCTCAAGGCCAGCCTGGGTTACACAGAGACCCTGTCTTAAAGACTTGGATAGATATTTTAGCTATTTCTCAAAAGAAAACATGCCAGTTGGGCAGCACATATTTGAAAAATTGCTCTATATCACTAATCAGGGAAATGCAAATAAAAGTCACAATAAGGTATTATTTCTCTCTCTTTAGGATGACTATTATCAAAAAGAAAAGAGTTAGGCTTGGTGGCATATACCTGTAATGCCGGTACTGGGGAGACTGAGGCAGGGTTATTGCGATACAGCAATTTTAAAGCCTTGGCTACATTGTGTGACGCTGTCAATACAATTATGTAAATAATAAAACAAAATAGTGTTGGCAAAGAGATAGAGAAAAGGGAAGACTTGTGCACTGTTGGTAGAAATATAAATTACTGTTTCATTATGGAAAACAGTTATGTAGGTTCCTCAGTAAATTAAAATAGCACTATCATATGCAATATAAGTGAAATCAGTAGATATCCAAAATATGTAAAATCAGTAGGGCTAAGATTCTGTGCTCCATGTTTACTGCAGCACTATTTACAATAGCCAAGTTAAGGAATCAAAGTACCTGTCAAGAGATGAACAGATGAAGAAAGTGATCACATGTACAGTGAAATACTATTCAGCCATGAAAAGAAGTGTCTGTCTGTTCTCTGCAACAACATGGATGTACTTCAAAGACATTAGGCTAAGTGAAATAAACCAGGCACAGGAAGACAAATATCCTGCACTTTCACTCATTTGTGGAATCTAAAAAAGTTAACCTCTTTGAAATTGGGAGCGGAATAGTAGTTACGAGAATCTGGGTTTATGAGGTGGAGGATGGGTTGAAGAATATTACTCAAAGGATACAAAATTACAGTTAGGAGAAGTGAGTTCAAGATATTTATTGTACAACATGGTGACTATAGTTAATGATAATATAGTCTTGAATAATGCTAGGACAGTGGGTGTTTAGTGTTCTCACCATAGAAAGAACTATCTGAGGTGATGCTTATGGTAATTAGCTAAATTTAATTATTTCACAATATATGTGCACTTCAAGGCTGTGCATGATAAATCCTTGCAATTTTATTTGTCACTTTAAAATATAAATATAAATAAATTTGAAAAGTCCATACTTATCTCATGTAATAGAAGAATTCTTGAAGAAAAAAATGTGACAATATACAAACTTTAAAATACAAAGATTTAAAAACCACTATAATGATAAATTTATGTTTAAAATCAAAGGAGATCTTACAAGTCAATATGAAAATTATCAACCTGCTAGACAAGTTGCAAAACTCAGAATAAAAATCTAGTGAATGCTTACAATATTTGAAATCAATATTTAAGATAGTGTAAATAAGATATCAATCAATATTGATTTTAAGTGATTGAACTGGCAAAGATTAGGAAGAGAACATTGCGGGTGACAAGGTTGGGGCAGATGATGGCTTCAGCACATGGCTGGACAAAGTTTATACCAGTGGACCTTCTGGAAGGCAGTTTGGCAATGCTTAATGGTGTCAAATGTTTTCACATTTTGGTCATTGAGTCTTAATTCTATGAATAAGAACCAGTAAAGAAAATAAATATTTTTTTGTGTGTTGATTAATCACAGCATGTTTATAATAGTTCGTACATCTCATGGATGCCTCATGCCAAGAGAAATCATGTCTTTGAAGCATATTGAATCACTATTCGGTGTACAATTTCTCACAATAATGAATAAAATAGCATGAGAATTATACTTAGTAGCTAAACCAGTTGTACATCTGTCTACCTCGGCATCTGTATCTGTACTTCTGTAGAGAAGAAAATAAACCAGTTTTCTCTCATATAGAAAGATTGCAGGAGAAATTTACTTTTCTTTTCATGTTGCATATTTTCTGATAGTTATGATAATGTCACTGGTGCATGTAAAAAATAAGACTAATATTGAAACATCTGTTGGAATCTATCTCTATCTTTTGGATAAGAATACCTTACTATATTGTAACAATTTGTATTTATGAGTTTGTTCTATTTAACCAATTTTGTCTGTATTTGATTATAAATTTAACCTTTAAATAAATAATACTAGACTTTCTCCTTAGTTTTGTTTAAAAAACTTGGGAGTGAAGAACAAAACTGAGATCATGAAATTGCTCTCCGGAACATCATTCACGGTTGTACTGGTTAATGTGTGCTGCCCTCTCACAAGGAACTAAGAGAAATATGAGTTGTGACACATGTGATTTTCTGCATGAAAGTTTACTACGTTCCTGCTGTATTTCAATTGCAAGAGTGATAGGCAATAGCATTTGATTATCTCTGCTATATAGTTTGGCATTTGATTATACTTAGTTTAATTCTTTACAAGGTTTTTGTGATTTCTCCCTCTTATGAATTCTCAAAGCAATGCATATTTTCAGTATTAGCACATTATATTCTATTTATGAAGTTTTTATTCCATTGGGGACATTTAACTGGGTAGTGTATTCTACCTCTTCTACCAGGCTGTGAACTCCTTGAAGCCAGAAATTATGCCAAATTCATGTCTATGCTTCCAGCACCTAGCCCAGAAAGTCTTGCACAAGGAGGTAGTATTTTGTTACATGGCTGAATGAATAAATGATACATTAACAATTTTATATGTTATATTCTGATTGTTTCTGGTCATATTTTTTTCAACAAGTTTGGAAACCTCAGGAGGGTGAACCCTTGAGTGTAACATACATTTTTGGACCTCCTGCCTGCTAATGAAGTCAGAATTGTTGCTGAGTTGAATAGCTTAACCTATTTTTTTTTTCAAAGCAAGTTTGGGTGAAATTATCTAAACATGCTTATGACCACAGCTCATGGTTACTAAGAACTAGGATTCTTGTTAAGATGTTGCTTTTGCTCTTACTTGTTTAATGCTAATTTAGAACAAGAGATTGTTACTTAAAACCACATCACTTCTTACCACTTCCAAATATTCCATGAATATATTCAACATGCTAGGCCTCCTTCTAACTAATGAACCAAAAAAAGCAAAAAATCTCTGCCTTTGCAAAATTTGCATTCTAAGACTTTAAATGTGACTCTGAATTAGAGTCCTGTCTAACATGCACAAGGCCCTGGGTTCCATCCCCAGGGTATGCAATATACAAAAAACCCAAAACAAACAACACTTGCATTCTAGTGATGGTAGAGAGAAAAGAAAAGAAATAAACAGGAGAAATGTGTTGGTGCTGATAAGTGCAATGTTGAAAAATAAAAAGAGAATAGCCAAAGGAACAGATTCATTGAAAAAAGTGTCACTTTAGTAAAGATTTGAAGGAGGTGAAGGGTGACTATATGTATGTCTGGGCAGAAGTCTAGGCAGTGATCAGAGTAAAGCATGAGCCTGAGGAGTGGTAAGCATGGTATAGTTAAAGTATAAAGATCAAAGCAAAAACCTGCTGGAGATCTTCCATAGGAACAAAGTTAGTTCCTGACCCACAAAGTTGTGATGCGTTTTGAAACATGATGTAATGCATTCAGCATAATCCCCTTGCAAATATAAAATAACTGACCAGTGTTATTCATCGGCATTGTGAGAATTGTATGAGATGGGCTTTTAAAACATTGCTAGAAAAATTACAAGTTGATCATTTCACTTTAGGGTGGAAACGAAGGAACTTCTGTGCTATATAACTGGGGAAAACCTTCCTGATTCTAATGCCTTATTTCCTTACATAGCTACAACTAGACATGGATTCTAATATCTGGTAGATAACTATTTATTCATGTCTCTAAAAGGCTCACTAAGAAATTGGTCCATGGAGTTTCACTGAATGAACTGAGGGAGTTTGAGTTGCCCTATCCAAATGCCTGAAGATTTAGCATTGAGTGTCACCAGGCTTTTCATGCAAAGCTACAGTAGCGGGATGAGAGCCCTCCTGCTCAGAACCCAGTGTTCCATGCTCCCTTAGCAAGGGTTCTGTTCATTCTCATAGACATTAGGTCTTACAGACGACCTCAGTGTGAGCCAAGTTCTCTTAATGGATGTGCTGGAAAGAGCTCAGTGTTGCAGAGTCAAGAATGTAATTTGAGCTGTGCCGACAGGAAACAAATTGATCATTTTGGCCCATGTTCCTAAATCTGAAGCAATCCAACTCTATCAGGGAAGTCTTTCCTACCTCATGAAGTTGAATTCCCAAATGGTCCTACATGTGGAGTCCTAATTTAAATTCACTGTCAATAAGCCCTTGAATATATTTTCAAATAGTGGTTATGCACTTTTAAATGCTCAAGAAAAATCTGATATAGCCCTAGCATGTGCATGATCTTCAGTGATATTGTCTTTTCTTTTTTTTCCCCCAAATTAAACAAGGAAGTATAAAATATTCCTAGGAACTTCTAGAATAGTCGTCCTGCCAAAGATTGCTGAGATGAATAGCTCAGAGCATAGACTTCGAAAACTTTGTTTTCTAAACAAGCAGCAGAAAATAGAGTAGAAAATCCAATTTTTGAAATCAAAATTAAGTACCATGGTTAAATCTGTTTCTACACCAAAACTAAACTGACTAAAATAAAAAGAAAAATGGAATTGAATGGGTTTTCATAAATTCTTTATTGATGTAGTTGTAGTTCAGGCCAGACAGAAACATACCCAAAATTCATTGCTAACACTTTCCTGTTACTAAGGGTTAAATGGCGGCAGGAGTGGACAGGTGTGAAATTTCATCAGGAAAATTGCTGTAGGTGAGAGAGAATAAAAAAAGAAAGTACAAGTTTTGCTAAATTATCCTTGTTTCTGCTTCTTTTTTTCATTATTTTACATTGTTCACATTTATAGTCATTTAAAAAAATTTTATCATGTAATAGTTGGACAAAGGATTCATTGTGATATTCACATGTGTGTTTACAATACATCTTAGAACATGGTTCTCCCTCTTCCTTGCTCCCTCCCTTAGGACAATTTCAACAAGTTTCATTCTTCTAGTCTTCCATTTTCATACATGAATAAAAAATACATCCACCATATTTACACTCATTCACCCTTTCCTTAACCCCACCCCCCTCCTACTGGTACCTACCCCTGGAAAAAATCCTTTCTTTTTAAAAAAACCAAATAAGCTCTAGTTTTAGATGCCAAGTTTCCTTTTATGTCTATTTTAATAGCTTAATGTATAAATGATACATAAGAAGTTGTACCTATTTAAAGTGTGTAATTTGATAGATTTTGATGCATGCGTATTCCTGTAAAACCATGACTATAATCAAGGTAAAGAAGATACCAGCTTCCCCAAGGTTTCCTTATATCTTTGCCTTCTCTCATTCTGTCCATCAATGAGAGTCAACCACTGACAAACTTTCTATCTCTCTAGGTTTGATTGCATTTTCTTTTAATTTTGTATCAGTTGATTGTGTGCTTTTTTTTTGTTTGGCTTATATCACTCAGCCTGATTTTATCTGGGGATTCATCTGTGCTTTTGTTCGTTCATTTTTATTGCCTAGTAGTATTTCAATCTGTGAATATAACACAATTTATTTACATATTTGTAAACATTTGGGTTTTTTCAGTACAAATAAAGCTGTTACAAAATTTGTGTACCACCTTTGAAGGAACATATGTTTTCATTTCTCTTGGGTAAAGGCCTAGGAGTGGACTTGCTTTATCATAGTTTGGGTATATGTTTAAATTTTAAGAAACTGCCAAATATTTTCAAAGTGGTTACCCTATTTTACATTGCCAAAGTGATTGTTCCATTCCCCATTTGCATTTTATTCTCTCACAGGCTGGACATTTTCCTGAGTTCAGTTGGTGGAGAACCATTCCTCTAGATGGCTCTCTCTCAAACTGTGTGCCTTTCTCTTCCTCCTTTGGGCCTTACTCTCTTCCTCTGGAGCTTCAGCTCTGCAATTCTTACTTCTAATTAGTTAACCTTCCACTAAGTGCTATGATTTTTGTTGTTGTGCTGGGTGGGGATACATTGTGACATTTACAAAAGTTCTTATAATGTATCAAATATAGCATACTTGAATTCAACCCCTCCACCACTCTCCTTTATCCTTCCCTTCCCCCATTCCTGGGATAGTTCCAACATTTTTGTTGAAACTATGTACATATGTGTGTACATAGTATTTGTACATATGTGTGCACAGTATTTACACTGTTTCACCACCTCCTCCCCCCTCCTACTTGTAGCAGCACCCCCCCCCCCGCCCCGCAGGACCTGGTCTGCCATCCTTGTCTCCAATTTTGCAGAATTAAAAAGAGAAAAGGCAAAAATGACATTTTTTGCTTGTTTGAGGTAAAGGTAGCTACATAGGGAGTTTCCATGTATACATGTATTATAATTTTTTATGAGACTTTGCAGATAGAACACTGGATAAAGGTGACCTAATTCACACCCCTGAATTCTCTTTCTCCTGGGCCGACATGATCTAACCAATCGTGAAAAAAATGTTTCTTGGAGTCTTCTCAACTTCTCTGAGAAGAATGGAATTTCACAAAGAGTTCATCAAATAACGATGGAAACCAGAAGGGATAACAGCAGGCTTCTGATACCCATCTAGCTAGCATGCGCACAGGGCTACACACCCTGCCACAAAGGAAAGGGACAGACCTTTTGGTAAGTATCTTGCGCTGACTTGTGGTTGGGAGCAAAAATTCTGAATCAGACTTCAGCTAACATTCAGAATGCACTGTTGTTATTTGGATGACTTCTCACAAGTTACTTAATTTCTGAGTCTACTTATGTATAGACTCGCAGAAATAGGAGCTACCTCACAGAATTCTTTGGAGAATAATCAAAGAGTTAAGTATTTGACCCATTCAACATTTGATAAATTTGGTTTTGGTAAGCACCTTTATCCACATAAAGCTGGGTGTTCACAATTCGCACTTCAAATCTGTATGTACCTGGACTCCACCAAACTCTTGAGCCCTACCTGGCCTAATGATACATCAGTCCCATCACCTTTCTGGGGTTCTCTCAGGCATCTTTTAGTCTTACTACCTTTTCTACTCAGCTTAAATCCTATGAAAATTCATTACAGCCACTTCAATTGCACAGGCTCTTAACTTTCTAGTGATTTCGTTCAGTGCTTTCATAGAATTTGCAGTTCAGTAAGGAAACTGCACATTAAATAGAAAATTATAAACACCAAGATGTTCAAGAACTTGGTCTGTGAACTGTTTTTCTACTTCAGCAGTGATCACGATCATGATCCAGATGAATATCGAACCAGTATTTCCCTTTAAGCTTATGTGACTTACTCAAGGTCTCCATTTAGTTGTGTAAAGGATGCCACTATGTTTACATGTCCAGAACTTCTTACTTTTTCCTACAAAACCTGCTCTGTCCATATCTTACTTCAGCCACGGTGAGTTCAACTTTCTTATTTCTCAGGCCAAAGAGTTTGCAGTTGTCCACGTCTCCTTTCTTTCTCTCATAGAGCACATTCAATGTAGCAGCATAATCTGTTGGATTTGTTTTCAAAATGTGTCCAGAACCCAACCTTATCTTGTATTTCTATGGACTTTTTTTAAAAAAAATAAGTAATCCTGAGGCTTGAACCCAGGGTCTTTGCATGCTAGACAAGTGCTCTACCACTGAGCTACATCCACTACCCACCATTCCTTGATAATTGTAATAGTTCTTAACTGTTCTTCCTGCTCCTAGCCTTGACCTTCTGCCATCAAGATTTCCTAAATAGCAGCAAATGATCCTATTAAAACATTAATCATATGATGTTGTGTGTCTGAAATTGCTTTCTTCTCATTCATAGCAAAAACCAAAGTGTCCTCATTACCTTATGAGGCCCAGAGATCTGCAATTCACAGCCTTCCCTAACCCATTCCTCTACTTTTCAGACTACATTTTCTACCATGTCCCTCCTCACTTAGCTTCAGTCACATTGGTCTCCTTACTGTCTTCAAACAAGCTAGCCATAGCTACTGTTAAGTCCTTCACATAGATTATTCTTTTATCTTTCTGTATTTCTTTTAGTCCCTGTTTTTTCTCAAAAGTTACTTTTCAGTGACCTTTACGAGTTTATCAAAAAAAAAAAAAATTAACCACATCCAACATCTTTTCCTGTTTTATTTTTCTCATTGGTGTGTATCACTTGCTAACAGAGTGTATCTTGCTATTTGTATTTCTTACTGGTCTTCCATACACTAAAATGGAAGCTCCATGAGATAAGGATTGCAGTTTGTTTGGTTCATTATTATATCCCTGTTACTTAGAAACAGGTTGATGTATAGTAATACATAAATATTTCTTGAATAAATAAATGAAGGTATCTCACAATCTGAATCTATCTAAAAGTTAATGTACAAGAGCCCTACCATTTTTCAAATGGGTGAGGAAATCTCCCAGGACACCGGTCAAACTCCCTGGAGTAATCTAAAGTAGACATATCAAATAATTTTCCCATTTCAAAAACAAACAAAAACACCTAGTTACCTACTTTTAAAAAAAGTTTACAAAGAAAATTTAGAAGCCTCACTTAGAAACTACTGACCATAAGGGAGAATCAGCAGATAAAACAAATGAGAGAATTAAATCTAAGAAATTCACTTAATGAAATTCTCAAAGGCTATAAAATAAGAACCTAAAATGACTGAAGAGACAAGGGAAGAAATAGAAACTACAATGAAACTTATAAGCAAATTCTTTCTTGTCATACAGGTGTCTTCAGTCCTTGGGCTCAAATCTTCAAGGTGTTTTTCCTGTGGGTTTTCAAGTCTATAAAGCACCCATCAAAGTTTACAGATTCCATCTCCCCAGTTATTCCTTTTTTCACTTATGAAATAGTTCTTTTTCAGAACACATACCATGCACCAGGCTCTGCGGTAGGCTTGAAGGATACAATGGTGAAAATATAGGCATGGTCCCTGTGTTCATGAAATGTCCCACAAGGAAAGTACAGAAAATGCATACCGAAGTAAATGATTGAAATGTGATAACTGTGCTAAGCACTGTGCTAAGGGACTGAGTCGGAGATCTGTATCTAGTCTTGAATGTCAAGAAAGAATGTTTCCTGACTCCTCTTTGCCTCTATTTCTACCACTATCACCCTAGTGAGACCCTCATTATCCCACCATCTCCATCATACTCTCCAACCTCCAACTCTGACCATGCTTGTCACAATTAAACATTTATTGGCATAGTCTAATTACAGAATGACTATAGCCTTTCTGCCTTATTTTCTACTATTCCTCAAACACAGCTCATGTTTTTTCACATCTCATTGTTTCTGCTGTTAAAAAAAAAATGGAGTTCTTATTCCAATCTGTTTTCTAAGTTCTCTCTTGTATAAGCCTTTCTTCACCATTTCAACTCATGGGCTAGTGTTATCAGAATTCAAAACACTTACTGCTGCTTGTTTTTTTTTTTTTTTTTTTTTTTTTTGCCATAAGGCCTTGCATGATTTGCCTTGTACTGTCACACTATGTCTTGAAGATAAGGGTACAGAGGACCAGACAAGTTTTGAGACTCTAGAAGTGAGGGAGGTTACAAACTACTGTTCAGAATGACCTTGAATAAGTTACTTAATTTCTCCAGAATTTTGTTTCCTCAGTCTGTCAAAGGGAGATGTCATTATCTGAATCGAGAATGTCTTATGAGGATCAAATGAGATGAGGTGTTTCCTAAAGTGTGATATATTTTAAATGATATGTGGAAAACATTTTAAAAAATATGCATTAACTTAATGCAAATTAGAAAAGAAATTGTAACTAAAATAAATCATTAATCATCTTTTCAATTTACTTTTAAAATTATGAGTTTTTCTTTTACTTTTAAATGTTATATTTTAATGTATTATTTACATAATTTTCAATGGTAATGGTACTTGTTTATTTTGATGGTAATAAGTTGACTTTTAAAATAAGTTTGCTTGAATGAAAAGCAAGTTAAATGAAATTTTAAAAACTAAACACTAACAGATAATATACAACTCTGTCAAAAAGGGGTGATGTTAAGTACTGAGTTAATACACGTTATACACTTCAGTGGGCAAGCAGCTGTGTGCATCTTTAATGTAACATACTTTAATTGCATATAAAGATGCCTAATATAATGCCTCAAGTGGGGGTACCTGCCTGTAGTCCCAGCATTTGTGAGCCTGAGGAAGGAAGATTGCAAGTTCAAGGACAGCCTGGGCTTCCTCATAAGACCTCACCTTAAATACTGCTCCTCCCCAGTGCCTAAGGTAAAGTAGTACACATGCAGGGCACAACCAGCAAGTCAGCTTCCTTCCCTTTACTCTCTAGTCAGCTCTGTCGGCTACAAGGCAATAATGGTATAGACCACCTTGTAAAAAACTGTACATTCTTTAAGCAGGAGAGGTTGGAATTAATATCAATAATATTTCAACAATACAATCTGCGGTTGACATTTGCATTGAAGATTTCAGTAGCTGCTGTTTCTGTCTTATGTAGGTGGCAGGATGGAAAGTGGAATGGTTTGTATGGTTCCATCAGTGGCTCTCATTTTTAAGGAAATGAAAGGGACTTTATTTATTTATGAATTGGTTTTATTAAATTTTGCAAATTTCACCAGTATCTATGGAAGACAAGAAACTCCAAAGTGAAAAATCTGACAACTTGTAGTCCGTGTATCAATAAGTGATTTACCTTTAGAAATTATACTTTTCAGAGTGCTTTGAATCCTTACAGTGACTTGGATTTATTTATCTTTTATAGTGTGGAGGTTAGTATGAGGTAAAAATATGAGTGAGGGATAATAATACATGCTCAATATGTGTGTATTTTTTCCTTTTCCAAGACTACAAAGCTATTTAATTCTAGTGCTATACTTATTTATTTGTTCATTCATTCATTCAAGGAATAACTATTAGATTCTTCAAAAACTATGATGTTCCTGTCATATGTAAAAGACTATGTGGATCTCTGAAGATATGAAAATAAGTAAGGTATGATTCTTTTAATGGCTCACAGGCATTTACAGGAAATATACATAAGTTCAAGATAACCACAAATAAATGTAATAAGAACTAAATTTGTGTTATGTACAAAATGCAGGAAGAGACATAGAAGAGAGTGACTGTATCTGGAGGTTATCATGAATAGTTTCATAGAGAATTCTTGAGCCAAGTCTCAGAAACTGTGTAAAACTTTGCCACATGTAGGGTGATGGGGAATAGGAGATGAAGTAGAGAGGTTGGACTGCAGGTAGCAGAAACGGTGCAAAAATGCAGGTGCATAGAATATGTCAGGAAAACAGAAAATAATTTTGTAAAAACACAAAAGGATGATATGGTAAGGCTACAACTTCATCAAAAGCTACTAGACTCACTTGGTGTGGTGGTATTGTAATGCAAGCTACATGGGAAGCATAGGTAAGAGGTCCAGACCAGGTCTAGTTTCCCCTCCCCCTCAAAAAGAAAAGAATTGTGAGGAGCAGATAGAATGCCATGGCTTACATGGTAGAGCACCTGCTGAGCAAGCATGAAGCTGAGTTTAAATCCCAGAAACACAATAAAGTCAGTTTAAAAAAAAAAGATACTTCTTATAGAATAATTCTTAGGTCATAAATGTCATAAACTAATAGATGATTTGAGCTAGAGAAGAATTTAGAAATTGATTGTTCTTTCCAAAACTGGTAGAAATGAGACTACAACTAAGAGGATTGCTCCCAAATCACACCACCCCTCTGTGATGGTAACAATTCTGTTTTAGAGATAGCTAGAAACTGTACTGCATAACTGAATTATAATTCATGGGGAAGTTCTTGTTCCAAAGGACTCAGGTTACATGAATACTGTTTAAAAGTCTCTGTTGTATATTTGGGAAGACATGGAAATTTGAAGAAAATGAATTATATTCTCACTTACTAAACTATATTGTTTATTGAGGGGGTGGGGGGGAGTGAGGGGCGGAGTGGGTGGTAAGGGAGGGGGTGGGGGCAGGGGGGAGAAATGACCCAAGTGTTGTATGCACATATGAATAATAAAACAATAAACAAACAAACAAAAAACAAAAAAAAACTATTTTATTTCCCATCCTTCTGTAAGGTATAGCAGTTCCACAAAGCCATTTGTGGACTTGTTTGTTATATTGTTCTTTGTGCTCACAAATCAAAGTTCTTGTGTGCTCCATTTGCTATCCATTCTTTCTTGGCTGCAGGCTTCATATTCTTCTTTGCTTCCCATATGTACTAACTCAGCTCTATATTCATTTTGATACTCATTGCCGTACAAATCTATGTTCTTAGTTGTAGCAGAATTTAATTTTAAGCATGTGGGAAAAACCAATGCATGTGAATTCAGAACTACAGTATAAGTTCAAAATCCATTTGAGTTTTTCTTTTTATGAGAGATCTGTAAAATGAAGAGAGGCTCAGAGAAGTCTCTAAAAGGAAAAGTATTCAGAAGACTTAAGAAAGAACTCATTTGGGTCATAAAAGAGATTCTTAGAAAACTGAAAGCCTTTAAATTTATGAGAGTTTTTTTTTTTAATAAGAGTTTGGAAACTGTGTTGTTTTCTTCACTAATGGTGTAAAAAAGAAAAGGCTTACAGATAAAGAAGGTAGTTTTTCCTAACAATAAGGATGATTAAGTGCAAATATAAAGAGAGTTTTAAAAGTCACTCTTCTCTACTTCTTCATAATAATAAGAATACATTGTCTACATGATTGTGGTTTTTGGAGGATACATAAAAATAAAAGCAATATCTTTACTGCACCCATACTATATTTCAGGAACTACTTCAGGTAGTTTATTATCTTATGGGCATTTCCTTTCAACACAATGGCATAGTTTTCATTATTGCTCCCATCTTGTAAGGTGGCGTAGCTTGTCCCAGCTTACAAATATGGAGGTGATAGTCTATCTCACAGCCAAGTTAAAGTGACTAATTATTGTATTATGGTGACTTTTCAATAGCATTTGAATTAGGTGATATCCCAGAATGCCTAGCATGAAACATTTCACAATAAACTTTATATACTCCTGCCACACATGTTTATTAAATATTATAGCCTCTTGTGCAGGCCAGTTAAATTCTCTTTGGATTTGGGTCTAGTTTAGAGGTGTGTCAGTTTGACTTGTTTGTGTTTGTATTGTAGCACTGGCCTAAAAACTGAGTTATTGAGCTGACTGTGCTATTCAGTGGTATCCAGTCCTTGGTATAGGACCCAGTAAAGGCTGTTGGGGTTAGAGTGTAGGATTTTGATGCTAGGTGAGGTAGAACACTTAACCTTGGGATCACCAAAGGAAGACTGATAAAACTGAGGCCTTGCCCCAAATTAAAAATTTAGGAAGATTATCATTTAAATAATGATATTAAATAAAGGGCTTCTAAATAACTTTATCCATAAGTCCAGGAAGGCAACCTGGAAGCATGCTTCTATTATGTATGGAGAGAGGAAAAGAAAATATAAACCCTTTTCTGTGAGGAGAATAACTCCAAGAAAAAAAAGCGTTAGCATGAAACTGCTCCTAGACTAGTGAAGAGCTGGACAATGAGCAGAGAGAAGTGCAAAGTGATTCTGTAGCAGCAATTCCATGGCAGAGGGTCCCTGGGATGCCCAGGAATGAAGATCATCCTAGGCTAGAGCTCAGAATACAAATGTACAAACACCACAAGTGGAATTATCAGGCTTAGACCCTCAAGAAAACTGGAGAATAAAAGTGTCAAAACAACACAATAAAGTATGTTTGTTTTAAATTAAAACCCCGATAGAGGAAGGGATAAAAACTATAATATAAAAACAGAACACCATGATAAAAGACCAAGTAGAATTAAAAAAGTAATAGAGTATCTAATATAATAATTCATTAAAAATAAACACAATAAATAGGAAAATACAATAGATTAAAGCAAGATAAAAATAGAATTTAGAAAATAATAAGTAGGTCTGGGTAACATCTATAAGGTGGATAATAACACAGAGATGGAAGATAAGGGAAAATAGGAGCTATATGAAGCCATAGGGTGGGTAGAATGAAAAACAAGATTTTAGATAAAGAGAATAATCAAAATGAGAGAGAAGACATATATATATATATACACACATATATATTCTCATATATATGTGAGTTCAAAGTAGAACTTTTTTTAAAAAAATAGAGAAATATTGCAGTGAACCTGCAGCTCTACAAAGACAAAACATTATTTAAACCAGCCATAGGATGAAATATTTCTTACAGTATAACAATTAGATGGAGAGCAGCTGGGTAGACATAAGAATTGATTCCAGAAGCCAGGTGCCAGTGGCTCACTGCTATAATCCTAGCTACTCAGGAGGTAGAGACAGGAGGATCGCAGTTCAAAGCCAGCCCAGGCAAATAGTTGTATATCAAAATACCCATCACAAAAAAGGGATGGCGAGAGTGGCTCAAGGTGAAGGCCCTCAGTTCAAGCTCCAGTACTGCAAAAAAAGAACAGATTCCAGGAGACAGTATCTTCAAGCTGCTGAGGAGAATCATGGTCAATTTGGAAATCTCTATGCTGCCATTGAAAGTTAAGGTGCATACAGACAGTTCAGAGAAAATGTTAAAAGATTGAGTATGTTTAACCATTGCAGATTTTTTTTTTTGCGAAAACTATTGAAATAGGCATATCTGCAAGAAGTAATTTAACCCAGAAAGAAGGGTTACAATAGTAAAAATAAAGAGAAAAGAAACTGAGGGTTTGTGGGAATTATTGTGAGTAAAGTTAATTGTAAAAAAATCAATAATGGTAATAATAGGAACAATGATTTGGTAGTGGATGGATCCACTACATCAAGAAGAAATTAAGGTACCACAAAATAATGACATTCAATATTGGGGAAGTATAGACGTGTTCAATTGTACAAATTTATACAAATTTAGATTAAATTAAAAGGGTAGTCCTCCAGGTGTCAATATTTGCTGTAAAGCATAGGTAATGTAATATAGGAACAAATAAATAAAAATAGATAATAAAAAAGTCAGAGCATAATTATATACACTTACATATGATGCAGACATATGACTTTGGGATGTGAGAAGTCAGTAAGGAAAAGGAAAGGCATTCTTATTTACCAAATAAATAAATAAATCTGGCCATACGTATGAGGAAAAATAGATTCCTGTCTCTCATTAAAAAATAAGAAAGAACATGAAGACATTTCTGAAAGCAAAAATTTAAATTGTCTAGAAGAAAATAAAAAAACCAATGAATACATCTTGAGCTTAGAAGAGGAAACAATTTAAGAGACAAAAATGTGTGAACATAAAGGGAAACCTGAATGAATTTCAATACATTTAAATATTTATGAAGGTTCTGTGTAATTAAACATGAAGTGAGTTAAAAGACAAGTTAGAGACTGAGGGCATAGATATTCAAAGACTGTAATAGACAAATGACTAATGTCCAGAATCCTCAAATAATTCCACAAATCAATAAGAAAAATGTAGCCCTATTTAAAAATGAGAAAAGGCTATGAAGTTCAAGTAGTCAATAAACACATGAAAATATGCTAAGTCTCACAAGTAATTAAAAAAATGCACACTCAACCAGGCACCAGTGGGTCACACCTGTAATCTTAGCTACTCAGGAGGCAAAGATCAGGAGGATTGTGGTTCCAAGCCAGCCCTGGGGAAATAATTCATGAGATTCTATCTTGAAAAAAACCATCATAAAAAAGGGCTGGGGGAGTAGCTCAAGGTATAGGCCCTGAGTTCAAACCCCAGTACAAAACAAAATGAATATCAAGGACTGAGGTATAGCTCAGTGGTAGAGCCTTTGCCTAGTATGGAGAGAGGCACTGGGTTCCATTCCCAAGACTGCCAAAAGAAAAAGGATGCACATCCAGACTACAGAGAGATGGAGATGGCATTATAAATTGTTCTTGGAAAAAAATTACACTGTGTCATCTAGAATATAGGACTCATAAAAAGATGGACAAATCCTATGATCCAAAAATTACATTTGAAATGTCTAATTTAGAGAAAGTTGTATGTGTTAAAACAGAAGTTACAGAATGTTTAGTGGATGTTATTTTTAGATAAATTGAAGCAGGGGACGTGGAGGAGTTTTGACTTTACTTTTGAAGAGTTGTGATTCTTAAAAATTAACCTGAAACATATATAGAAAAATACTAAAATCTATTAAATCTGAGTGATAGGTACATGAGTGTTATACAACTTTCTTTGCATTCTAGTGTGTAAACCTGCTGTGATTAAACATTGAGAAGAAAGGATACATGAGATATTCAAATGTCAATTAGTGGGCTGGTGGAGTGGCTCAAGTGGTAGAGTGCCTGCCTAGTAAGCATGAAGCCCTCAGTTCAAACCCTAGTCTTGCCAAAAAAAAAAAAAAAAAAATCAAATGTCAGTTAGTTTTGATGATTTTGAGAGCAGAAAAACAGAGATAAGTTTAGTTCATTTATAATTAGAGTCAATGGGTTTATTATTTGAAGTAATTCAAAACATTGCTTTTGCACTTATACACATTGACTTTTGATATACACATAAGTTCATAGTGACCATTTTCCCTTTTGTCTATAGGGATAAAACATGAAAGGATATTTTAGCTATTTCTTTGCCCTTTTATGTGCACTATCACTCATTATTGGATTTGTTCCAGCTTATAATTGGGTTTATATCATAGAGAACCAAAAAAGATGATTTTTATCCATGAGCCTGACATTATTTTCAATGCCATCTGTGTTGAAATTTATTTCTTAATCATCTGTGTCCCCAACCATACAGGGCTCCATAAAAGGAGAAACCTTATTTTATTCATTTAAAAGTTCCTAGCAATTAACACACACACATATATATGCAAAAATTTTTATGCAAAAATTGTTTACCTTTTTAATCACATAAGTAATAATATGAGTATGTTCTCATGTAGGTAACTCACATGACACAAAATATGTAGAACAAAATATGACTGTTTTTATTTTCTTCTTTCTTCTACTCTATATAGAGGTAACTAACATCAAGACCTTGGCACTTCTATGAATTGAAATTAGATATTATGTTCATGTTCCTTTACTCTTAAATTCTATGCAGTATGTATTCTACACTTGCTGTTTAATAGTTGGTTAGTAACAGATATTAGCCAAAGGCTATCAAATATGCAAATAAGCCAAACAGAATCTTTATGTGAGTTTGCTTTTGTACATCTCAGCATGTATTTTCTTTCCCTTTTTTTTTGTACTGGGGATCAAACACAGGGTCTTGCACAAGCTAGGCATATGTTCAACCACAGAGATATATCCTCAACCCAATTTTCTTTGGTCTATATTTAACACTGAACCTAGATAACTTTTCAAGCTGGCAGATACTAGTTTCTAGGACTTAATTTTTACTCTGTTTTAAAAATAATTATGTGTGCTATATTTAGATGATTTTAAAAATAAAACCACTCCTATGCTAGGCAGAAAATGTAGTTGTATAATACTTAATGGCTTGATGTAAGCATTGCGTTTACCTTGAGACTTCAGAGGAAGTTCATGTAGTGTGTGTGTTGAGGCATGAACACACAGCTCCTTAAAAGGATTAATGTTGCATCTCAAACTCAGCTGCACTGGTAGGCTACTATCATATGAGTGGTATTAAAAAATGAAATTATAAAGGAAAGGGTCTGTGTAGGTACTGATTATATGCAGATGGGAAATGTCTGAAAAATGTGTTTTCCTTACACAGCAGAGCTGCAAATGTTATTTATCTCAATCAGTGGAGCAATGGGTAGAGACAATTAGGATTAACTGTAGGCAGCTGCCACCCTTGTTGTAGCAGGTACATTTGGCTGCAGAGAGCCCAAGAAAGATGTTATATACATATGGCAATGACTTCATTCAATTGACATTATATCCATCTTTAAAATAACTTTTAAACTGGAAATGTATACATACTCTTCTATTGACTCTTCCAGTCTTTCCTAGTGTGTTGATCTTTTTCCTACTTTGTCACAGAAGCATGTGACAAAGATATCTCACATATCGACATGTAAGCATTTCCACAGTGTGGGTCCTGTCAATGTCCTTCTCCATGCTGCCCTTTCTGCCTCCAACTGCCCAGTTAAGGAACAACAGGTTTTGTTTTGTTTTGTTTTCAGTTGACTCTTAGTTGATAGGCCCAATTTATTTTTCAAAGAATTCAATCCTGGAAAAGTCTATAAAACCTTTAGGTCAGGTGTGTGAAAGTCATTAGAGGCATCATAAAAACAAAAGCAATAAACAAAATGATCAAACGTCAATGCTCTCCACTTTTTGTGATTTAAGAAATCTTACTTTATGAAGATAATGCAAGAATTATTTTATGATTTGTCAGTTCCATCAGAGTGAATTAATACTCTTTGAGATTTTAGTGTTTTCTCTCTCATCTCTTTATTGTCTGATTCCACCTTAAAAATGTTAAAAATAGAATTTTCTACTCATTTATTTAAGGAAGATGGTTTTTCCCTGTCCTTTTATATATTGTCCTTTACTCTGTAATTGAATACTCTTTTAACTCCAACATTGCCTAGACAAACTTGTGTGCAGAAATAATGAATGCCTTTAGCATTACATTAATATTGGGTAAGCTTTGGTCCTGCTGAGAAACTTTAAAACTTAAGCAGGAATTATCATGTATTCATTTGTTGGATTTCTGTGGTAATTTTCCTCCAGAGAGAACAGGGTGTAATGTGGAAAACTTTGCACAGGGGTTGTCTAAGAGTGTTAAAAGGAAATTAAAGGAAAGTAGTGCTTATAGGAAGTAAGACCATAGAGCAAAAGAAATAGCTAATGGCAAAACCAAACCCTGGGTAGCAGCTAGGCATGCCAAAGAAGGTAGAAGGAGCTGGGCTACCCCAAGAGTGCCATTGTTGACTTTTCAGAACTCTGAATCATTTCACCACAATCTGTGTTCCTGGTGAGCACTAGAGATTTCCATTCAGTACTCACATAAAAACCCAAATTAGAATCATAGACTCGTAAGATAGGAGGTCTCCTTAAAAGGTGCCTTCTACCCAAAACTCTTAGTTTACAAATAAAGCAAAGCAAACCCAGAGAGAACAAGGAAATCAGTTAAATGCAAAGTCAGTGTCAGAAACCAGAGCATTTATTACTTCAGTAAACATCCATTAAACTCATTGTGCTAAGTAAGCACTATTGTAGGGACAGGGATACCTCAGTGAGTAACATGAACAAGAAGTGACTACAGTGTCCCATGTGGCCTTGTTCTACCTCTAGTTTACTATGAGGCATCTACTATACTTTACAATGTAGTTTTTCTGTCCCTTGTTTTTGATCTAACCATTACCTGGACTTCCTGGTGGCAGTGACTTTGTTGAGAGAAGGGAGTTCTTTTCCAAGTGTCTGCCAGTGTGCTGAGGTTCTTTGATCCATATGCTCCTAGGGTGCTTCTGTCAGATCAGGCTAGAAAAAATTTACTGGACTGGGTCTAGTTTGTGTGTCACTGTAAGGCAGGTTTTCCTTGCTAACATGAACAGTTTATTTCTTGTCTTTTAGTAGAATTGGCAAAGGACTTAAGCATTCTCTCATTGGAGGAGAAAGCTGTCTCTTAAAATTGACTTCAACTTAAAAGTATATCACATGATAGTCTAAACTTTAATCAGATAATTGAAGTTGAAAATACCTTGGGTTGAATCAAATGTGAAAATTCTTCAAAGAAGCATGGTTTAAGATCTGCCATAAATCTTCTTTCCCAAAGGTGATATTACAACTATCCATTTAACAGAGAAAGGGAGAGAGAAAGAGAGAAGAGAAGAGAAGAAAGAGAAGACAGAGAAATTGCCCTATTTTAGTTTAAAGGTAGCTTCCAACCATACCTTATTCCCCATTCTGAAAATCTGTGCTATAAAAGAGTCTTCAGTTCTTTTAAGAGGTAAAACCAATGACAGAAAACTAAGGGCTGTCACTGAGGCATTCAGAAGGACACTTGGTCTTGCTCACTTTGCCCTTTGTCCTGCTCTGTCTCTAAGAAATAAGGTGTTTCTCTTGCAGGCTGTGGGTAGGACTGGCTAGTGAGCCAAGAGGTAACTCCTTGGACTAAATGAGTAAGGGAGAGGAAAGAAAGGATGCTTATGTTAACCAGCCACCTCAATAAGTCATCTTGGCAGATCGGAGTGGGACTTGCGCTCCAGAGACACCTGTTTGTGCCTGCAGAGCCAAACCCATGGTGGCCCAGCCTCTCCCCAGTGTCTGGCAGCTCTTGTATTGGCTGATTTACCTGCAAGGCTGCATGTGGATCTGTCCTAACGTGGCCACTGCTGCCAGCACGTACTGTCAGTCAAGTCGGAGGGAAGCCAAGCGCGGAGTGCAACTGCCTGAGTGAACCTGGAGCCTGAGCTGCCTCTGGGACGGTGGACTGCGGCTTCCCTTTCCTCCTGACACACATGGAGTTCTGGGGCGACGGTGCCGAGGATCTACAGACAGACACTTAGCCTAGTGCATGTGTGCGAGCTGGCCATGAAGGCAGCGCCTGCCTCAGCCGGACCTCCTGCTGGCAGGATGTAAATATACCTGCAGACCGGCCAAACAGGACTGCCTTCCATCCCCTCCCTCCTCCCACCTCTCCCTCCCGAGCCAGCATGAGAGGAACTGAGAAAGCAACAGCCTGCCAGTGACAGCTCCAGCCAGCTTCCCTCGTCTCCCAGCCCCAGCGAGGTGGCAAGTAGTTGATTGTGCAGCGGCTTCTTTGTGAGTCGGTCCATTGGCATCGCTATGTTCGCCTCTATCTGGTATGCCAAGAAGCTGGGTCGCAGGTTCGTGCACAACGCCAGGAAGGCGAAATCCGAGAAGGTATGGAATGAGTGGAGATGGAGATTGTCTTTCCGAGCTGATCTGCCTACTGCCTGCTCTGGACTGTTGCTCTCCGAACAGACGCAGTCTTTATAATTAGCTTGGGATGAGAACCTGCTTTTCACTGTGAATGGGGTCCATGCCACTTAGGAAGGGGTGACTCTGAAGAGCCCAGCTGGCTAGGGAGGGAGCATTTAGAGTTAAGGGGATCACTGGCTATTCAAAATGTTTAGTAAAATCATCAATTGATGTAGAATGTCTCAGCAGAGACTTAGCATTCCTTTAAATTACATGGGATGAAAGCAATTGAGTGAATACAATTTTCGCTTGTTCAGGGATCTCTCTAGTAAACTTGTTGCTGTACTGCATTATTTTTATTACTGTGATTTGTGGTTCTGAAAGGGGCATTATAAATATGTGAGCTGTCCTCTAAAACCTATATTCTAGCCTGTGTCCTAGGAACACATGCTGGAGACTTTCAGTAACATTGGCTAGACCTCACACGGGGCTTGATATTTTTTCAAATGAGCAAATTTATCCTTTGAAAGTGTTTATCATGAGCAAGAATTATATTTATAATTGGGTAGTCATTAGCAAATGGCTTTATATTTTTTTTATTCAGTGAGACTAGTTGTTTCCAGAGAGTCTAAGTGTAGACTTGCCTCATTAGTTATGTTTCTCTAAGAAATTAAAATGATTTTGTAAGTCCTGTGTTATATCACAAGCTTGGATTTGACAGAAGGTGATGCTTTAATTTCTCATTTTTCCAGTGTTTCTAAGGCACTGGCTAAATTCTCATATCTAGGAAAACAGTATCCAGTTTGCTTGGTGTTGGGGAAACTTCCAAAGGAAAAAATATCTTGTGAAGCTACAGTTTTCAATATTACCTGGAGGATGTTGGATCTTTATACATCCTCCTCCTAATATATATATACATATATATATATATATAATATATAAATATAAATATATATGTGTGTGTGTGTGTGTACACATATATACTCATATATACACGTATATACCTGTGAGAATGACCCAGGGATGGCTCTCTGGGTCTATGGCACAGTTCTTCCTCCCAACTACAAAGATACCTTTGTGTAGCTTGCTGTTCCCTCCTTCAGAGTGAAAATGTTGATAAATAAGAATCTAGTGATAAACCAGGATAGGATTGTAATATGGAAAGATAAAAATATCATTAGAGTTCTCACTTCAGAGCTGTAGCTTTTCAGAATGTCCAGATCTAAGCATTGGAAAATGATAACCAGCTTGCCATTTAATGACACTTTTATTGGAGAAGAGGGAGAGAATTGGTCCCTTCTCCATTCTATGTACCTCAGGTAAAAAGATTCCAAACATATGGCATTGTAGTACCATCTATATTGAGCAGTTGGCTTTTTGGAGATTTTTGTTTGTTTGCTTCTCAAGTAATTTTTAAGGAACAAGACATGTAAGTTGGTCTTTTATTAGAGCACATGTTTTGAAAAAGTGACTCTTATAGAAATTATGGGTTTATATGGATGATAGAACTGTCAGGGACCACAAATGGCTCTGAAAGCCACTGGAAGATAATGCCTTCTGCCAAATTAGTATGCAAAGAAAAGTTGAATCTTCTAGTGCCTCTTAATTCAGGCTGAGGCTGGAATGTGTGAAATTCAGTGTACGGAACTTAAAAGGATGTTAATCAAATGAAGTGAAAAGAGAAGAAGCTGGCAAGGGGTCTACTAGGACCTCATTTCTGCAATGGCTAATGCTTAGAAGAGTCAAGAAGGAATCAAGTGAGAGGTTAAGAGTTTTTTTTCCCTTGTTTATCTTACTTAAAGAGTAAGATATATTCGCATCAGGAAATCAGCATTGGAGAAGTAAAGTTTTGCTTTCAGAGTGATACAGACCAAAGGGAAAATTATGAGCTCTAATACTCTGCACTAGCCAAGAGTGCTGGGAGGAATTAATTTTGAACACTAGGCACTGATAACCAACATGAAAATAGCATCTTTTTTTTCATGGAATTCATATTTATAGAATTCCTGGAATAAATGAAAAGGTGTGCTGCCTTGAAAAATGTAAGCAGTCAATGTATACTTGGTGAATGGAAATGATTCATTCTGGGTACCTGATTTTATCACATGGTTTTTAAAAATCAATTATTGTGAATTTTATCTAAGGATTCAGTGACATTCTTTAAGAAAGCAATTAATAAAAATATGATAAGTTTAATTCATATAAAGTATTCCTATTACATCAGAGATTAATTATGTAGTTGCAAACATGATGGGGGTTATAAAGTAATGCTAAAGATATGTTGTCATGGTGTACCATCCAATGGAGGAAGATGTGAAAGATAAGGTTGTTATTGAATTTTATTTAAAAGTGACTGGTATATTAAATAGTGAAATAACTATTGATAGACTCAAATCATCTTTTAGCATTTAGGAGTATAAATCTATATCATGGAAAATGATTGTGGTTTTTAGTACCATCTATAAATTTTGGCTTTTTCCTTTCTCTCCTACTCTAGTAAAATAACCTGTACCTATCAAAGCCCTTCAGGTTCATACCTTCACATTCAGGTATGGTCTAGAAGTATTTTCCTGAAGGCTGAAATTAATTGAAAAGCTAATTGGGAATGTGCAAGCTGAAATGCCATCCTAAACACACAGTATGTCTAATTTTTGATTGCCTGGTCTATGGTTAACTTCAGCTACTGCCAGTAGAATCAAATAGAATTGTGTGATGTCTGTCATAATGGTCACAACAATAGAGTATTAACAATGGCCTCTGTTCACACACGTTATACATCAGCTGCTTTGTCTGTAAGACTTAACTTAATCTTCATGAGAATCCAATTTAGTTAAAAGTTATTTTTCTTGAATACTAGAGAGGAGAGTGGCTAACGCAAGTCAACCCAAGCTATTTCAAAACTATTTCTTTGAATCTCTAGCCCTATCTTCCATCCAGTCGTAATTCTCAGGGATCCCCGAACATGATCTTGTCTGAAAAAGGTCAACCATTCCTTCTTATTGCATTCCTCTCTCTTATATTAGAACTCCAAAGTCAGGAAGTTTACAGAATCAAAGTTTCTGATTATATAACTAAGCCACCTTATTTCAGAGCAGGCTATACCTAAGTTATCTTGAATAGACAGTTGTCTGCCCTGTTATTAAACATTTCATACTCTTTGTCTTCTCTGGCTGCATAAATATAGCAAGGTATTGTTTTGACACTTATTATTCCTTTTAAATAGCTTGTAACTGTCATATCCCCATAACCTAAACATGGGTATTTGTATTCATTGAGTTTCTCTGTAGAATACAAAGATGTCTTTCATCATGAAGAACCTAAATGCTTGTGCAATTCTAAATGTGCTTTCCTTTTAGAGTGAGTCAAGTATGTTAGGTGATTCACATTGCTATCTTTTTTGAAAAAAAGAAAAGCGAAGGCTCTTTGTTATTCTTTCATTAAAAAGACAGTTTTTCATACCAGCAAATTCTATGAACAAAATTATTTTGAAAGTGGTAATATGAAACCAAAAGACTTCTTGGCTGCAATAGAATGCCTCCATTCAAATAATTATTTCTTCTTTTCTGATCCACTGTAATTAATTCAGAAGTTAGTGTTTTACTTTTATGCCTGTTGTCTCATTTCTCCCTAAATTGCTTAATTTAGCCCATCTCCAGATTGCATTACTCTAAAAGGCTAGCTAGAGAAGCTTTAAGATAAATTGCAAATGCCATTTCTGGTGTCATAATAATATGCAGGAGCAATAAAGTACTTAAAGTAGTAAACCTCTACTCCCTCGTCAGCAAGGTATTGTTTCTTTTGTTTTTGTTTTAATTTTTTGCATTTATTTGTCTTTTGAGTACACATAAAATGCATGCTAAATTTAGGAAAGACTTGTATCAATATTCATCTTCTAATAGAAGCTCTTGTTTCTAATACAGATGGTTTTCTTCTGAGTGATATATGTATATATTTAGCTTAGCTGAATGGGCCTATTTGGAACAAAATCAACCTACAACTATGGATAAGTTTGGCTTGGTGGTGATATGTTACCTATTAGTGATGTAATTGAACTCACATATCTTGACATTAGGCCTCGTTTATGATGGAGAATTTTTCCAAGAACCAACATACTAGAACTGCTTTCCTTCCTATGTAAACTTAAGAAATTAATTCATCATAATCTGAAATAAAGGATAACCTGGTGATGTGCTTGCTGGCATTAAGGCCAAGGGGAGAGAATTAGGTCCTTGGTACTCCTGGAGTGGTATAAAAAGCATTGGGTTTAGGATGAAGATTTATTTTTTATATAATATTATTTTTATTATTGTTGTACTGGAGTACACTGTGATAATTATGAAAGTTCTGACAATGTATCATAGTTGAATTCATCCTCTCCATCATTCTTCTTTATCTTCCCTCACCCCCCATTCCTGGAATAGTTTCGGTATTATGAGTACAAAATGTTTCTACCATATTCATCCTCCTACGCCCTTTCCTTATCTCCCCCCTCACCCCCCCCTGCCCCACACTGGTGCCAACCCTGAGACAGGACTTGTTTACCTTCTTGTTCTCCATTTTTGAAAAAAAAGACATTTTTGTTTATATCAGATAGCTATAGAGGGAGTTTCATTGTGACATTTTGGTATTATAACCCAAATGGGTTCATAGGATGAAGATTTAGAGGAGGGATTAAACTAGTCCTGCTCTTGATTATCCACCCTGAAGTCAGTTGTTTGGTTTTTCTGACCTCAGTGTTTTCATCTGCTAAATGGAAGTAACAGCTCTGCTCCAGACCAATGTCTTCAAAATAAATCCAAATTCCTTACTCTGATATGACCCATTATGATAATACTTCTCTATCCCTCTTCCATGAGCACTTAAATCCAGAATTTTGAGTTACTATAGATTCAATCCTTAAATAGCCCAGGCTTTCTCTAACTGCTAAGATTTTCCTTGACCTGTTCAGCTAACTTGCTGCAGCCTAGCCCCACCCTTTACTAATTCTGTTCCAACCTTATGACATCACCACCTCTAGGAAACTTTCCCTGACACCTACAAGATCAAGATGGGTATCCTATCAGTCCTATGCAAAAACATTGGTTGTAATCATCTTCATTTTTCTGTAATCCTCATTAGACTTTGAAATGAAGGATTATTCAATCTTACTCACCAGATTTCTAGAGCTTAAATGAATGCCTGGTCCTTCACACCCTATGTCACAGATTCTAGCTTGTCATCAATTATAAGATATATCATTATTTTATTTATTACTTTGGGGAAAATATTGAAAAGGAAACTATAACACATTGTTAATTGGAAGATGAATCTTTATTTCAGAGATGTGAAAAGAAGTTCACTTTTAGAATAAATGAAGCATAGGCGTAATACTGAAAGACTGAATGCATTTGCACTAAGAATAACATAAGTTAATATAAATGAAGTACTAAAATGTTAGAATCTTTGCAAATAATATTAGTTTGTATAGTGTAATGCAATATACAAGTATAATAGTTAATCCTAAAATACATGATGCATATTTTCCTGCATTGATCAAGTTCATCTTTGCATAAGGAAGCTTAATAGTTAATCCTAAAATATGTTATAAATTTTGTCCTGCACTGATCAAACTCAACCAGCATTATGCACCCTTTACTGGATTTAGGAAAATAAATAAATTCAGGGAAAATAAAATGAATGTTATTGAAGAAATAGATTAAAAATCCCAATGATACTACAACCACGTAGGTGGAGAAGAAAAAACATAAATACCCTTCCAGACTGCTGTGATATATTAATATGTCTAAACAACAGTGGTTAATATTTATTGAATTGGTTTAATGAGCCAAGTACTGCTAATACAAAGCTTATTTGCCAGTGAGATCATTACTATTAGTTTTTAGAGAGAAAACACATTACCAATAGGTGACTGGAATGGGACAGCATGTATATTCTGGAACTCAAGCATTTAATTAGTAAACAATCCTTCATATGCATATACTGTATTTTGTGTGTATATGTGTATATTCACATATAACATGTTATACTATATGCTTACAATTAGATAGATAGGAAGTATCTTTTTCCCATGAAAAAATAAATTTTAAAATTGACTCTAAGTGCAAAATCTGAAACTTAGCTTAGGCATTAGAGGCAATGTCCTAATTCTGAAGATTTCCCAGTCCTTGGTGCATGATAGAATCTTCCTATGCCTATTTCTGTCTCACAGTAGATGGAAGGGTAGTCTGACCTGGGAGAGGAGTAGACCATTGCTCCTCAAGTCTATTTCTTTAGAGCTTGTGAGCCTCTGAAGTCTCCTTGGTCACAAGCAGCAGCATGACTCAGCGCCAGTGGCAGCCTAGCTATAGGGACAAAGAGGACAGGTGTTTGTCCATGCTGAGTGGAGCCCTGCAGTTCTTCCCTGTCATCTGGAAGGTGAATGTTGCAGCAACATGGGCAGTAGTACCTGTTCTGAGGCCCCCCACACTGCTGCCCACCATGACACAGCACAAGGCACAGCTGTTATCAGGTGAGGAAAGGAAGACAGAAAAAAGCCTGGGTGAGAGAGAGGGCCAATATAAAGGAGGGAGAGAATAAGTAGAGAGCGAGAGAGCAGGTCCCACACCACTGTCAAACTATTAATTGTGGTAATGACTTCTGAACAGTGTACTCAAGCGCTTCACATGTATCATCTCTGTAACCTTCTGAGTTAATCTTATTCTTAGCCCCATTTTACAGAGGAAGAAACTGAGGTATAAGATGTTAAAGGACTTGACAAGATCCTAAGTGCTAAAGTTAGTAATCAGGGTCAAGGTATTACTGACTCTAGAGCCTGTGACCATAACCACTCAGACCAAGTGCCCTTGTCTACACTTTTATTGGGTTGGGCAGGCTGTTCATGTGATCACTAAACAAGATCTAATTCTCACGTGGGGTCCTTCACGAACTAGATATCCAGTTTATAGAACTTTGGTTGCAAAATGGGTCTTTTTTTGTGCTTTAGACCAGATTACCTCTACCTGGTATCTTTGAGTGATAGTACATTGATCAGGATGATAGGAGGACCTCTCCTATCCAGTAAGGTCAGTTTAACCATAATGATGGCCACATAGATAAATTTGATAATCATATAATCTGCATGTCTTATTTGCACATGTACTATGTATATAAGACTATTAGAAAAGCCCTCTCACTTTAGATAATGCCTTGTATCATTTGCTAGTTTCATTTGAGATTTTAACCTCCTCATGTAAATTACTAAATCTCATTAAATTGTTAAACCATTACAAATTCTGTCCCATTCACTCAGTACATGTAGCACCTAGGAACCCTGAATGAACTCTGGTTGGATGATTCACTTGGCTGGAACACAGAGCCACATCCAGTATAGGAATTGGAACTGAATTAGGAGTCATGAGGTCTGAGTGGGAGCTTGCTCCACCCCCACCACCTGTTGATCTCCCTGAGCCTAAATTCTTCATCGGCAACTAGCTTTCTTCTAACTCTAACTAATTCTTTGACTCTGACTTTGATTTTCTGTAAGACTGCAGAGTCCTTAAAGGGAAGGATTTGTACTCATTTGTGTTTATACTTCTGGCACCTACCACAAAGCATTTACACAAGGAAAAACTAAGAAAATTTATGTCAAGGGAATATATACCAAAGACCTGAAATGTCCCAGACTGTTAGTAAGAAGAATAAAATGGGGCTCTACCCACTTTCCAAGGAGCACCAAGATGGGAGGCACCTAGGGATTCTTTCTTTACTGCCTTTTTTCTTTAAAGATGGAGAGAATGTAAGGCACTCTATAGCACTGTGTCTGAGGCTCCAGTTCTCTTCCTTTATCACTTCCTATGCCACTAATATGGGAGTGAAACAAACAGTAGCTAGTAGAAATACAGAGAGTCCACTTCATCCAACCATAACATGCCAAAAGCTGCTCTGCCTCACATGTCGCAAGAGTACAGGCTTATATTTGTGCATGAAATGTTTATTGTTTGAATTCTCTCAATCTGAAAATTGCAGCTATTTAGAGAATATCCTCACCTTACCAGGTATTGACTTGTCCCTCACAAAATTCCTCTGTTGAAGTTATAGTCTCTAATGTTGTGTATGTGGAGACAGGGCTTTTAGGAGTTAACTAAAGATAAATGAGGTCACAACAGTGAGTCCCCAATCTGTAGCCTTGTAGAACAAGGAAAGAATGATTTCCACCTGTCCTTCTTTCTCCCTCCTTCCCTCTCCCTCTCTCCCTCTCTCTCTCTCTCTCTCTCTCTCTCTCTCTCTCTCTCTCTCTCTCTCTCTCTCTTTCTCTCCCCCTCTCTCCCTCCCTCTCTCTTTCATTCTTGCTTGGTGGACACAAAGAAAAGTCTGCAAGTGAGGAAGGGAGAGGAGAGAGCTCAGTAGAACCAAATCCTGCTGAAACCTTGATCTTAAACTTTCCAGCCTTCAGAACTCTTGTTTAAGTCAACAAAAATCTATGATGTTTTGTTAAAGTGGCACAAGCACACTGATACACCACTACCTCCCACCTCCCACCTTGATGGCCATATATATAATGATGTCCAATGAGAAGTGGTTTTCCAATGCCCAGCATTTGAGTATCATTGCTAGGGGTAAGCAGGTACCTAGTTGAGTATTGTTTTTAATCCAAAGTACCTAAATTCTAAAAACCACATATCCTTTCAAAGGTCAACACCCTCTAATCTTTTGAAAGAGCTGGGAAAGTTTATTAAAAATAAGATATGGAGAAAGGGGAAGACATAGAGAAAAAGAAGAGTGGATAGCTGCTTTTGGAATATCCATTTATATGACATCGTATTACATTTTTAAACTCACAGGGAAGAAGGAACAAATGTTAACTATTCACTGAGCAAATTTGATTTAAAAAAAACTCATAAAATACTGTTCTCTCCTTCCATTGCTACTTGTTACTCTAGGTCTGTGTTAGTAAGTTTTGCATCCCTGTGATGAAATAGCTGAGAAAATCAACTGAAGGGGAGGAAAGATTTATTTTGGCTCATGGTGCAGAGGTTTTGGTCCATGGACACTGAGTCCATTGTTCCTGGGTCTGCCCTGAGGCAGAGAATCAAGGCCGAGTACTCATTTCACTGTGGCCAAGAAGCAGAAGGGACCAGGGACAAAATATACCCTTCAAGAGTATGACTCACTTCCTCCAACGAGGCCCCACCTCCTACAGTTTCCACTACTTCCTCATAGTCCATTCAAATGTGAACCCATCAATAGGTGAATCCATTGATGAGAGCCCTTAGTAACTAATCACTTCCCAAAAGTGCCAACTCTGAATATCGCTTTCAGTATACGAGCCTTTAGGGGACATTTCATATACAAACTATAACAAAGTCACTCTGATTTATAAACAAAATGTGTTCCTCAGAATTGACTTTTGGAGAAAGTTTTTACTATGCAGAAGCTTGTTTGCTGCAAGGTATGACAAAGTGAGCTCTGCCAAAGGTAGGAGGGTAAAGTCACAGACTTCATTCCACTTTTAGCAGTATAGGGCTATGTCATTTGACATGAGAAATGTAAGTGATTCTCTAGCATGGGAAGGATGAAAACTGATATCCTGAGGGAGGAGAAAAAAGTGTGTTGGGGTTAAGGAATTGAGGAGATGGTGCTTGGGAAGATAGAAAGAGAATAAGAAAATTAAGTCTTTCTCTTGCTCCTCCCCATGTTTGAACACCATTCTGACCAGGTTTTTCCTTTGTTTTTTAAGCTACTTGTATAGGTTCTTTGTCATTTTTGTTGCTCCCTGCCCTTCACTCATTTTGTGAATTCTCTTGTTTGCACACCCAAGAGCGGTATGGCAGTGAAAGGCTTGAGACCCACGTTCACTTAGCATCTCACTGGTTAGGTGACTTGGACCATATAGGGCTGCTTCTCCTTTGAGCATTACTGTGCTCTGTGTATTCAAAATGGTCACAACCACCCTTGTGTGGGTTTTTTTTTTCTATTGAAACATGTATGTGAAATAACTAGTCTATGGTAAAAAGCTTAATGTTTCCTTCCTTCCTCCCTCCCTTCCTTCTGTCCTTCCTTCCTTCTTTCCTTCTTTCCTTCACTTTAATACTCAACCTAGTTCCAGGAAGGATACAAAACAGCTTTTGGCATCTTTCTCATTAATGAGGGCACTTGCTCTGCTACTCCCTTGGGTTTCATAATGGACTTTCTCTCTCATTCTGATTTTATAGAATGAAGAGGTGTATAATTATATCTTGCTTTTAGTTAGAGAGGGAAAAAAATGAGAAGAACATTTTTCCTTAGTAAGTGAAAATTGTTAGTTTACTGATTGAGGGAGTCCTGGGTTTTAAATCACCTTTTAAATCATTGTTATAACCACATGCCCAGTCTCTGCCTTTCCATATTTTCTCTCTCTTTCAGAATATACAACACTGTTTTTAAGAGAAAGGGATTCCCTATATTTTGTGCATGTCAGTCAAGGCCTATCACTTCTCATTTGAAGATAAGTGATATGTGCTGAGTGACTCAAGGTGCTCATCTCCCAGCTGGTAAATGTATAATATCACCTTTGTAACTTTATTTCAAGCCTTGGGGAAGAAAGAAAGAAATTCAATATTCCATTGAAACTCAGAACTAGAAAGAAACTTCCTTTCATAGATGATAACAGTAACTAATGAACACTTACAAAATGCTTACCATGGATTACTCACTATCCTAAGATTTTACATGTTCTTTCTAGCCAGTCCTCACAATGACCCTATATGCTGAACACTATTATATCCACATTTTTACAGCAAGGCACAGAAAGCTCAATTAATGTGTCTGAAGGCACACTTAGCATGTTCTAAAGCCAGAATTTGGACATGGGCAATCTAAACCCAAGTTCACATTTTTAAGGATGGTGAAATTTTCTTTTAATTTTGGGAATTTAAAAAAACTTATTTATTTATTTATTTATTTGGTGTTTTGGGGTTAAAACTCAGGGCTTTGCACTTACACAGCCTCCACCACTTGAGCCACTCCTCAAGTCCCAGTTTTGAGAATTTTTTAATCCAATAAATCCCGGTGTTTCTGGTGAAGTCTGAGGATTTGGATTTGGATTTCAATAGTCCAAATTCCAGTCCATTAGCCTCGTTGGCTCCATGCATCACTGAGAGAGATATCACTACACTTGTTTCCTATGATCAAATCCCAAAGAGTTTCAAGCAGTAGCTTATAGTCTTAGATAAACAGCAATTGCTAGTTTTTTTCATTTTCACTGTATTACTAATTGTATGCTTATTTTGGGGTGGTGATATTCATAATCTATGATGATATTTTCAGTAAGTAATTGATCCAACTTCACCATGACTTCAGAACTGTACTTCTATTAAAAAAAAAAAAAGTCATACAACAGGATGGCATTTGGAAAACAATTCCACACCAGTGATTGCATTAATTGCTGCTTTGGATGTTCCTGCTGTGAACTGAATAGAGCCACTTTGGATCTATTTCTTAGAAATAACTATCTTTATTACTTCTGCTCTAGGATGAACAATTTTGAGATTTTGAGAGGCAAATATCTTCACTAATCTGTTTCTCTTTTCCATTTTCATTCAATAAGTAATCCATTACATTGTAACCATTTTTAATGCCTTCAGATTTAATTTATAAAGAATATAAGATATTATAGGCCTTTTTGCCTCTTTCTCTCTCAGCCTATAACATTTCGTTAACTCCCCAAGTGTAACATTGTGAATATCATGTTTAATTCAAAGATGATCCATTATTTTATTAAAGTTAGGTTTTTGTTCTTTCAGATCTCTAGAATTTACACTAGCTTTATGAGCATGGCTTCTGTGATACACAAATAAGGATTTCTTTTAGTACCTGTTCTTTCACCAGTTAATGTTTTGAGAAAAGCAGGCTAAAATGCAGCTGATAAGGTGGTGCATGTTGGCAGTTATGAATAAGACTATGCCTTTTAGAAGACACATTTAAATGCATTTAAGATTAATTTATGCTTTTTGACCTAGTTTCTTACAATTCACCTATGTGATTGTCCTTAACAGTTTCAAAGTCAGATTGTTTTCCCTAGGGGTTCTAGGTCAACTCCAGGAAAATAAAAGTCAAGTGAATGAGTTATCTGTGGACTTTAAAGTCAATTAACATTCAACAAATTCTCCTTGCCCCCTTAGTATTGAACAAAGACTTACTTGCACATTGCTACTAATAATTTTGTGCCAGAATTTATAAGGAAAGCAGAAATGATCAAGCCATCATCCCTATCCTGGAGGCACAAAGTGAGAAAAATGTACAATTAAAGCAAACTCTTAGCAAGATGTTTTAGCCATATAAGCAATATTCTGATCTATGCCTTTTATTTCTTCTGCATTGTTTAGATTCTCTGTGCTTTTTATTCTAAATCCACAAGCATTCTTGTGCTGTGGAATCAGACCTGATTATAAACCACCTGGTGTATGGCTAATTTACACAGCTCTATTTTCCAGGATTAGAATAAAACATACCTGATCTGATTATCCTCTTGGGTAGCATGTGGGGACATCCATAGCATCCTTCTAAAAAATGTGTTAAAGATATGTTATTTTTAACACTTCTATTAAAATTTATTGAAGCAGAAGAATGAAGTATTCAAGACCAGGTTTCTAGACCCAGACTTCCTGGGTTCAAGTCACAGCAACACCACTTACTTTACTTTAGTTGGGCTTTAACAAAATTACTTAAATTTTGTGTGTCCCTCTTTCCTTGCTTATAAAATGAGACTCATAGTACCTATAGACTTATTATGGGAAGGAAGTAAGTTAGTAAACAATAATGGCACAATGGGCATTAGCTAACTATTTATAAAGGCATATAATTTGATAGGTCATTTAAAGGAAAGAGATTTTGAGGTGAGTGCAATTCTATGGAACCTCTTAAATGATTGACCAACTGTTCCATCCCATACTGTGAAAATAAGTCTGACTTATAGCAGAGCTACTCTGAACAACCTCATGAACTTGGTCAGTATGGTTGGGAAAGCAAGCCTCTGCCCTAATATAGCAACCCGGAGTTTCCCTTCTCCAAGTTGTACTTTTTGAAAGGTGACCCTGAAGCAGTTGATCTTCTCACTAAAGAAGCTAGGATTATTGACATTTGGTTTTTGAGTCATTAACTTGAAAAAATCTACCCAAGAGTTCATCTCCTTGGTATCTTCCCAAGAGAACATCCTCTGAGGAGGTAGAGCAAGAGCCTCTAATTAGTATCATGAACTTCTGTCTCTCTAAAGCACCAGCTCTGCTTTTGGAAAGGAATTTATATTCATCATCACTATTCATTGCTCAGTGATATAGATTCTCCCATGTGTTGCTGTACTGTTAAAGACTGTTCAATGCATGTGAGAAAATTCAAAGCTTTCAAAAGATAGCTTACTTTGGCATTTCTAATTAATTCCATATTCTTGAATGTATAATGCCTCTTTTTCTGTATCATACCTATTTATAATTTGTACAGTTTTTCACTGGGTGAGCAAATAGTGATGCTTTCTAAAATAGAATTACTTGAACTAGACAGTAATTTCAAGTAATTTGAAGAAATAATCTCAAAAGTCCATAAATTTAGTCATTCAATAGGCAACTTACACTGATGGTGAAGTATGACAGTGACTGTGGCCTATTCAGAACTCAAGGAATACACTCAGTAGTAGATGAGGAAAACAGTAAATGAACAATTGCAACACAGACTGATGAATGCAATAGGATCTGGGTTCTATTCATTTTCACGATTAATTGAATAAATAGCAAGTGTTTATGAAATCAGTCGTTTCTGACATTGAAAAGATAAATAAAGTGGGTTGGTTGGGAATTTACTTTTTAACCCATCTATTATAGTAGAAGAATGCCAAGCAGGACATGGACACAATTAAATTTAAGCTGATTTAAATATTCTACTCTCTAAAATGAGACAAAGTATCATTTAGTAGTCAAACCTGAGTATCATCTTTTTTGTTATGATACAATAAATGCATACTGTGGCATTAAGTACATTTGCAATGTAGTGAAACCATCACTACTGTCCTTTTCTAGAATTTTCATTATCCCAAATGGAAACTCTTTACCC